>NC_081552.1:79746563-79908639 GCF_963082655.1 Stomoxys calcitrans | reverse complement strand
CTAATTAGTGGAGGTCGGTTGGGATTGTAAATGACCCATATCAGTCCATGTTTTGATATAGCTGCCATATAAACCGATCTTGGGTCTCTAGATGGCGCGATTATGGTCCGATTTGACTGAAATTTTGCTTGTGGTGTTTTGATATCACTTCCAACAACTGCGCCAAGTATGGTTTAAATGGGACCATGTTTTGATATAGCTGCCACATAAACCGATCTTGGGTTTTGATTTCTTGAGCCTCTAGAGTGCGCAATTCTTATCCGATTGGAATGAAATTTTGAACGACGTGTTTTCTTATGATTTCCAACAACTGTGCCAAGTATGTTTAAATCGGTGAATAACCTGATATAGCAGCTATATAAACCAATGTTGGGTCTAGACTTACAAACCAATGTTGGGTCTAGAAATCGGTCTATAACCTGATATAGCTGTCATATAAACCGATTTTGGGTCTTGACTTCTTGAGCCTCTAGAGGGCGCAATTCTTATCCTATTTGAATGAATTTTTGCATGAAGTATTTTGTTATGATATTCAACAAATGTGCCAAGTATGGTTGAAATGTGTTCATAACCTGATATAGCTATCATATAAACAGATCTGGGGACTTGACTTCTTGAGCTTATAGAGAGCGCAATTCTTATCCGATTTGGCTGAAATTTTTCATGACGTATTTTGTTCTTACTTTCAACAACTGTGTCAAATCGGTTCATATCCTGATATAGCTGCCATATAAACCGATCTGGGGTCTTGACTTCTTGAGCCTCTAGAGTTCGCAATTATTATCCCATTTGCCTGAAATTTTGTACGACGGATCCTCTCATGACCATCAACATACGTGTTTATTATGGTCTGAATCGGTCTATAGCCTGATACAGCTCCCATATAAATCAATCTCTCTATTTTATATAAGGTATATAAGATTCGGCCCGGCCGAACATAGCACGCTCTTCCTTGATCTTTTTGCTCTGGTATTTATGGTAAATTAAATTATATAATAGCGTTCACATAGTAATAGAATAACAAAAGTACAACTTTTTAAGCCATTTTACTATTTTTAGAATGTAAGTTATTAGATTTCGATTCATTCCATTTAAGCTTTTACTTCATGCATGGCTGATTGCAACACGTTCATTATGTGTTGTAATTTTATGTATTGTCATGTATCACGAGTCACATCATGAAGTTGAGAGTAAATAAGAAAGAAGAGCAAAGCTGTAAAGAGGAAAACCTTGCAAACATTGTTTAGATGTGGTACAACAAATTGATAGCAATGTTCTTGGCTATAAACGCAACTCGACGTAGAGCACGTGTGCTGATTTTTCTAAGGTGATTGGAAAAAGGAAATTCCACCATTTGTAAGATATCAAAGAAATTTTTCATATTGAAATAAACACAAGTAAGAGCGTGCTAGGTTCGGGCTGGCCGAATCTTATATACCCTCCACAATGGATACCATTTTTTGAGTTGTATGCGCGGTATATCCTTTTAGGCAAACAAAGAATATTGAATAAGAACTGTTATGTTATTGGAGCTATATCAAGTTATAGTCCAATTCGGACCATAAATAAATGATGAACATTGTAGAAGTCATGTAATATTTCAGCTTATTCGGTTAAGAATTGTGGCTCAAGAAGCAAAATAGGGAGATCGGATTATATTGGAGCTGTATCAAGATATTGATCGATTCAGACCATATTAAACACGTATGTTCAAGGCCATGATAGAAGCCGTTGTACAACATTTCTTCCAAATCTGATGAGAATTGCGCACTCTAGAGGCTCAAGAAGTCAAGACCCAAGATCGGTTTATATGGCAGCTATATCAGGTTAAGTACCGATTTGCGCTTTACTCGGCAAAGTTATTGGAAGTCTTAACATAACACCTCAAGTACACTTTCAGCCAAATCGGATGAGAATTGCGCTCTCAATTGGCTCCAGAAGTCAAGATACATGATCGGTTTATATGACAGCTATACCAGATTATGAACCGATTCGAACCATACTTAGCGCAGTTGTTGGAAGTGATATCAAAATACCACGTCAAATCGGATGAAAATTGCGCCCTCTAGAGGCTCAAGAAATCAAGACCCAAAATCGGTTTGTGTGGCAGCTATATCAAAACATGGACCGATTTGGCCCATTTACAATCCCAACCGACCTACGCTAATAAAAGGTATTTGTGCAAAATTTCAAACGACCGACAGACGGACGGACGGACATGGCTAGATCGATTTAAAATGGCATGACGATCAAGAATATATATACTTTATGGGGTCTCAAACTCATATTTCGAGGTGTTACAAACCGAGTGATGAAACTAGTAAACCCTCATCCTATGGTGGAGAGTATAAAATATATTGTATTGTATTTCCACCCACGTTTTCTTTTTATACCCTCCACCATAGGATGGGGGTATACAATTGCGTCGAAATATTCGTCCAAGGCCCCATAAAGTATATATATTCTTGATCGTCATGATATTTTAAGTCGAACTAGCCATGTCCGTCCGTCTGTCTATCGAAAGCACGCTAGCTTTCGAAGGAGTAAAGATAGCCGATTGAAATTTTGCACAAATACTTTTTATTAGTCTAGGTCGGTTGGGATTGTAAATTGGCTATATTGGTCCACGTTTTGATATAGCTGCCATAAAACCGATCTTGGATCTTGACTTCTTGACAATTCTTATAGGATTTGGCTGAACTTTTGCATGAGGCATTTTATTATGTCTTCCAAAAACTGCGCCGAGTATGGTTTAAATCGGTTCATGACCTGATATAGCTGCCATATGAACCGATCTGGGGTCTTGATTTCTTGAGCCGCTAGAGGACACAATTCCTATCCGATTTGGCTGAAATATTGCATAAAGTGTTTTGTTATGACTTCCAACAACTGTATTAAGAATGGTTCAAATCGGTCCATAACCTGATCTGGCTTTGTAAACCGATCTGGCTTTTCTTATGACCTTTAACATACGTGTCGAAAATGGCATGAATCGGTTTATAGCCTAATACAGCTCTCCTATAAACCGATCTCCCTATTTTACTTCATCAGCCTCTAAAGTGCGCAATTCTTATTAGATTTACCTGAAATTTTACAAAATGACTTCTACTATGGTCTCCAATATTCAGTTCAGTATGGTCCGAAATGAACCATAACTTGATATTGTTCCAATAACTTAGCAATTCTTTTCTTTTATCCCTTGTTTTCCTAAAAGGAGATACCATGACAAAAGCTCGACAAATGCGATCCATGGTTTAGGGTATATAAAATTCGGCCCGGCCGTACTTAGCACGCTTTTACTTGTTTCTACTGAAAGTAATAGTAAATGTTGAAGGAAACTGCATCAAAGTTAAATGGTGGAAAAACAAGGAAAAAGGCGTTATGTTCGGCCGGGCCTTACGTTGGATACCCACTACCTCGGATATATATGTAAACCACCTTTCGTCAAAATCCGGTGAAAAATGCAAAACTAAAAATTGGTCTTTTAGTAGGTATATCTAACAAGTAAAAGCGTGCTAAGTTCGGCCGGGCCGAATCTTATATACCCTCCACCATAGATCTCATTTGTCGAGTTCTTTTCCCGGCGTCTCTTCTTAGGCAAAAAAGGATATAAGAAAAGATTTGCTCTGCTATTAAAACGATATCAATATATGGTCCGGTTTGGACCACAATTAAATTATATGATGGAGACCTGTGTAAAATTTCAGCCAATTCGTATAAGAATTGCGCCCATTGGGGCTCACGAAGTAAAATAGAGAGAACGATTTATATATGGGATCTGTATCGGGCTATAGACCGATTCAGACCATAACAAACACGTTTGTTGATGGTCATGAAAGGATCCATCGCACAAAATTTCAGGCATATCGGATAATAATTGCGACCTCTAGGGGTCAAGAAGTCAAGATCCCAGATCGGTTTATATGGCAGATATATCAGGTTATGGACCGATTTAAACCTTATTTGACATAGTTGTTGAAAGTAAAAATAAAATACGTCATGCAAAATTTCAGCCAAATCGGATAGGAATTGCGCCCTCTAGAAGCTCAAAAAGTCAAATCCCCAGATCTGTTTATATGACAGCTATATCAGGTTATGGACCGATTTCAACCATACTTGGCACAGTTGTTGGATATCATAACGAAATACTTCGTGCAAAATTTCATTCTGATCGGACAAGAATTGCGCACGCTAGAGGCTCAAGAAGTCAAGACCCAAGATCGGTTTATATGGCAGCTATATCAGGTTATGGACCGATTTCAACCATACTTGGCACAGTTGTTGGATATCATAACAAAACACGTCGTGCAAAATTTCATTCCAATCGGATAAGAATTGCGCCCTCTAGAGGGTCAAGAAGTCAAGACCCAAGATCGGTTTATATGGCAGCTATATCAGGTTATGGACCGATTTGAACCATACTTGGTACTGTTGTTGGATATAGTAACAAAACACGTCGTGCAAAATTTCATTTAAATCGGATAAGAATTGCGCACTCTAGAGGTTCAAGAAATCAATACCCAAGATCGGTTTATATAACAGCTATATCAGGTTATGGACCGATTTGAACCATACTTGGCACAGTTGTTGGATATCATAACAAAACACGTCGTGCAAAATTTCATTCTGATCGGATAAGAATTGCGCACGCTAGAGGCTCAAGAAGTCAAGACCCAAGATCGGTTTATATGGCAGCTATATCAGGTTATGGACTGATTTAAACTATACTTGGCGCAGTTGTTGGATATCATAGCAAAACATGTCATGCAAAATTTCATCCCAATCGGATAAGAATTGCGCACGATAGAGGCTCAAGAAGTCAAGACCCAAGATCGGTTTATATGGCAGCTATATCAAAACATGGACCCATATGGCCCATTTACAATACCAACCGACCTACACTAATAAGAAGTATTTGTGTAAAATTTCAAGCGGCTAGCTTTACTCCTTCGGAAGTTAGCGTGCTTTCGACAGACAGACGGACGGACGGACGGACGGACGGACGGACGGACGGACAGACGGACGGACGGACAGACGGACGGACATGGCTAGATCGACATAAAATTTCACGACGATCAAGAATATATATACTTTATGGGGTCTCAGACGAATATTTCGAGTAGTTACAAACAGAATGACGAAATTAGTATACCCCCCATCTTATGGTGGAGGGTATAAAAATAAACCAATCTGAACCATATACGACACAGATGTCGAAAAGCCTTACATAAGTAACTGTGTCAAATTTCAGTGAAATTGGATTATAAAAGCGCCTTTTATGGGGCCAAGACTTTAAATCGAGAGATCGGTCTACATGGCAGGTATTTCCAAATCTGGACTGATTTGGGCCAAGTTGCAGAAAAATTTCGAAGAGCCCAAAAAAAACTCACTGTCCCAAATTTTAGCGACATTGGATAATAAATGCGCCTTTTATGGGCACAAATCCCTAAATCGAGAGATCGGTCTATGTGGCAGCTATTTGCAAATCTTGGTCGATCTAGGCTAAATTACAGAAATACGTCGAGGGACTTCCTCACAGAAATATGTCTACGAGCTTAACCTAATTCCTTGTCTCAAATTGCGGCGACATCGGACAGTAAATGCGCTTTTTATGGGCCCAAAGCCTTAAATTGATAGATCGGTCTATGTTGCACCTATTTCCAAATTGGACCGATCTCGGCCAAATCGAAGAAGAATGTCGAGGGACCTAACACAACTCACTGTCCCAAATTTCTGCGACATCGGACAAAAAATGCGGCTTTTATGGGCCCAAACCCTTAAATCGAGTAAACAGACTATGTGGAAGATATATCCAAATCTGGAATGATCCGGGCCAAATTGAAGAAGTATGTCGAAGGGCCTAAATGTCCCAAATTTCAGCGAAATCGGACAATATATGCGCCTTTTATGGGCCCAAAGCCTCAAATCGAGAGATCAGTTAGTGTGTCAGCTATATCCAAATATGGGCCATATGGAAGAAGGATGTCGAAGGGCCTAGCACAACTCACTGTCTCAAATTTCGGCGACATCGGAATATAAATGCGCCTTTTATGGGCTCAAAACCTTAAATCGAGAGATCGGTCTATATGGCAGCTATATCCAAATCTGAGCCGATCTGTACCATATTGCAGGAGTAAGTCGAATGGCATAACTTAACTTGCTATAAAATTTTTGCTATGTTGGACAAATAAAGCGCCTTTTATGAGCCCAAGGCCTTAAATCGGAAGATCGGTCTATATGGCAGCTATATCCAAAACTTTACCGATCTGGGCCAAATTGAAGAAGGATGTCGAAGGGCCATACGCAACTCACTGTCCCAAATTTTGGCAAAATCGGCCAATAAATGCGCCTTTTATGGGAACAAGACTGTAAATCTAGTCTATATGGCAGCTATATCAAATTTTGACCAAATTTAAGAAAGATGTCGAAGGGCCTAATACAACCTACTGCCCCATATTTCGGCAAAATTGGATAATAAATGTGTATTTTATGGGACTAAAACCCTAAATCGGCGGATCGGTCTATAAGATAGCAATATCCAAACCTGGACCGATCTGGGCTAAATTGAACAAGTAACAAGTAAAACGGCGTTAAGTTCGGCCGGGCCGAACTTTGGATACCCACCACCTCGGGAATATATCTAAACCACCTTTCATCAAAATTCGGTGAAAATTTTATACCTTATGTCCCATATCAGTTATATCCAAATATGTTCCGATTTGGACCAAATACTAATAAGTACATTAGCTATATCTAACAAGTAAAAGCGTGCTATGTTCGGCCGGGCCGAATCTTATATACCCTCCACCATGGATCGCATTTGTCGAGTTCTTTTCCCGGCATCTCTTCTTAAAAAAGGATATAAGAAAAGATTTGCTCTGCTATTAGAACGATATCAAGATATGGTCTGGTTTGGACCACAAATAAATCGATTTATATGGGAGCTGTATCGGGCTATAGACCGATTCAGACCATAATAAACGCGTATGTTGATGGTCATGAGAGAATACGTCGTACAAAATTTCAGGCAAATCGGATAATAATTGCGACCTCTTAAGGCTCAAGAAGTCAAGATCCCAGATCGGTTTATATGATAGCTATATCAGGTTATGAACCGATTTGAACCATATTTGGCACAGTTTTTGGATATCATAACAAAACACGTCGTGCCAAAATTCATTCAAATCGGATAAGAATTGCGCCCTCTAGTGGCTCAAGAAGTCAAGACCAAAGATCGGTTTATATGGCAGCTATATCAGGTTATGAACCGATTTGAACCATACTTGGCACAGTTGTTGGATATCATAACAAAACACGTCGTGCAAAATTTCATTCTGATCGGAGAAGAATTGCACACGCTAGAGGCTCAAGAAGTCAAGACCCAAGATCGGTTTATATGGCAGCTATATCAGGTTATGGACCGATTTAAACTATACTTAGCACATTTATTGGATATCATAGCAAAACACGTCGTGCAAAATTTCATTCTGATCGGAGAAGAATTGCGCACGCTAGAGGCTCAAGAAGTCAAGACCCAAGATCGGTTTATATGGCAGCTATATCAAAACATGGACCGATATGGCCCATTTACAATACCAACCGACCTACACTAATAAGAAGTATTTGTGCAAAATTTCAAGCGGCTAGCTTTACTCCTTCGGAAGTTAGCGTGCTTTCGACATACAGACGGACGGACGGACGGACGGACAGACGGACGGACGGACGGACGGACAGACGGACGGACGGACGGACGGACAGACGGACGGACATGGCTAGATCGACATAAAATGTCGCGACGATCAAGAATATATATACTTTATGGGGTCTCAGACGAATATTTCGAGTAGTTACAAACAGAATGACGAAATTAGTGTACCCCCCATCTTATGGTGGAGGGTATAAAAATAAACCGATCTGAAATATATACGACACGGATGTCGAGAAGCCTAACATAAGTTACTGTGCCAAATTTCAGTGAAATCGGATTATAAATGTGCCTTTTATGGGGCCAAAACTTTAAATCGAGATATCGGTCTATATGGCAGTTATATCCAAATCTAAACCGATTTAGCCAAAGTTTCAGAAAAATTTCGAAGGGCCTAACTCAACTGTCCCAAATTTCGGCGAAATCGGACAATAAATGTGCCTTTTATGGGGCCAAAACATTAAATCGAGATATCGGTCTACATGACAGCTATATCCAAATCGGGACCGATTTGGGCCAAGTTGCATAAAAATGTCGAAGAGCCTAACACTAAGCACTGTCCCAAATTTCAGCGAAATCGGACAATTAATGTCGCTTTTATGGGCCCAAAACCTTAAGTCGAGAGATCGGTCTATATGGCAGCTGTATTCAAATCTGGACCGATCTAGGCAAAATTAAGGAAGGACGTCGATGAGCCTAACCAAACTCACTGTCTCAAATTTCAGCGACATCGGACAATAAATGCTTCTTTTATGGCCCCAAAACCTAAAACTTGATATCGGTCAATATGGCAGCTATATCTAAATCTTGACCGATCTGTGCGATATTGCAGAAGTATGTCAAGGGGCTTAACTTAACTCACTGTCCCAAATTTCGGCGTCATCGGACAATAAATGAGCATTTTATGGGCCCAAAATCATAAATCAACAAATCAGTCTATATGACAGCTATATCCAAATCTGAACCGATCAGCAAAATCGGACAATAAATGTGCCTTTTATGGGACTAGCACCATAAATCAGAGGATCGGTCTATATGGCAGCTATATCCAAATCTGGACCGATCTAGCCAAATTAACGATGAATGTCGGAGGGCCTTACACAACTCACTGTCCCAAATTTCAGCGAAATCGGATAAAAAATGTGGCTTTTATGGGCTTTAGACCCTAAATCGGAGGATCGGTCTATATGGCAGCAATATCCAAATCTGGACCGATCTGAGCCAAATTGACAAAGGATGTCGAAGGGCCTTACACAACTCACTGTCCCAATTTTCAGCAAAATCGGATAATAAATGTGGCTTTTATGGGCCCAAGACCCTAAATCGGCGGATCGGTCTATATGGGGGCTATATCAAGATATAGTCCGATATAGCCCATCTTCGAACTTAACCGGCTTATGGACAAAAATAGAACCTGTGCAAAATTTCAGCTCAATATCTCTATTTTTAAAGACTGTAGCGTGATTTCAACAGACAGACGGACGGACATGTCTAGATCGTCTTAGATTTTTACGCTGATCAAGAATATATATACTTTATAGGGTCGGAAATGAATATTTCGACGTGTTGCAAACGGAATGACAAAATGAAAATACCCCCATCCTTCGGTGGTGGGTATAAAAAAGCGTTAAGCTCGGCCGGGCCGAACTTTGAATACCCACCACCTCGGGTATATATGTGAACAACCTTTCGTCAAAATCCAGTGAAAAATGCATACCTTATGCCCCATAGCAGCTATATAGACATATCAAACGATTTAGACCAATTGCTTATAAGTACAAGTCATTGTTCAACCGAGAGATCGGTCTATAAGGCAGCTATATCCACTCTGGTTCAATCTGAGACAAACTGAAGACCAACATCGAAGAGCCCAACACACCTCACTGTCCCAAATTTCGGCGACATCGGACAATAAATGCGCTTTTTATGGGCCCAAAACCTTAAATCGAGAGATCGGTCTATATAGCAGCTATATCCAAATCTAGACCGATCTGGGCCAAAATGACGAAAGATGTCGAAGGGCTCAACACAACTCACTGTCCCAAAATTCAGCAAAATCGGATAATAAAAGTGGCTTTTATGGGCCTTAGACCCTAAATCAGAGGATCGGTCTATATGGCAGCTATATACAAATTTGGACTGATTTGGGCCAAATTGACGAAGGATGACGAAGGGCTTAACGCAACTCACTGTCCCAAATTTCAGCAAAATCGGATAATAAATAAGGCTATTATGGGCCTAAGACCCTAAATCAGAGGATCGGTCTATATGGCAGCTATAACCAAATCTGAACCGATCAGTGCCAAATTGAAGAAAGATGTCGAAGGGCATAAGGCAACTCACTGACCCAAATTTCAGCAAAATCGGATTATAAATGCGGCTTTAATGAGCCTAAGACCCTAAATCTGAGGATCGGTCTATATGGCAGCTATATCCAAATCTGGACCGATCTGGGCTAAAATGACGAAAGATGTCGAAAGGCCCAACACAACTCACTGACCCTAAGACCCTAAATCTGAAGATCGGTTTGACGTGGTTAAGGGTGCAAAACGAAATTAAACGCAAACAATTAACAAATTTATGAATATTTTTATACCCTCCACTATAAGATGGGGGGTATACTAATTTCGTCATTCTGTTTGTAACTACTCGAAATATTCGTCTGAGACCCCATAA
Organism: Stomoxys calcitrans; assembly: GCF_963082655.1. Lineage (NCBI taxonomy): Eukaryota > Metazoa > Arthropoda > Insecta > Diptera > Muscidae > Stomoxys > Stomoxys calcitrans. The sequence continues at coordinate 79,898,258 of NC_081552.1, read as the reverse complement.
AGTATATATATTCTTGATCGTCGTGACACTTTATGTCGATCTAGCCATGTCCGTCCGACTGTCCGTCCGTCCGTCCGTCTGTCTGTCGAAAGCACGCTAACTTCCGAAGGAGTAAAGCTAGCCGCTTGAAATTTTGCACAAATACTTCTTATTAGTGTAGGTCGGTTGGTATTGTAAATGGGCCATATCGGTCCATGTTTTGATATAGCTGCCATATAAACCGATCTTGGGTCTTGACTTCTTAAGCCTCTAGAGTGCGCAATTCTTATCCGATTGGAATGAAATTTCGCACGACGTGTTTTGTCATGATATCCAACAACTGTGCCAAGAATGGTTCAAATCGTTCTATAACCTGATATAGCTGTCATATAAACCGATCATGGGTCTTGACTTCTTGAGCCTCTAGAGGGCGCAATTCTTATCCGATTTGAATGAATTTTGGCACGACGTGTTTTGTTATGATATCCAACAACTGTGCCAAATATGGTTCAAATCGGTTCATAACCTGATATAGCTGTCATATAAACCGATCTGGGATCTTGACTTCTTGAACCTGTAGAGGTCGCAATTATTATCCGATTTGCCTGAAATTTTGTACGACAGATTCTCTCATGACCGTCAACATACGTGTTTATTATGGTCTGAATCGGTCTATAGCCCGATACAGCTCCCATATAAATCGATCTCTCTATTTTACTTCTTGAGCCCCCAAAGGGCGCAATTCTTATTCGAATTGGATGACATTTTACACAGGTCTCCAACATATAATTTAATTGTGGTCCAAACCGGACCATATCTTGATATCGCTCTAATAGCAGAGCAAATCTTTTCTTATATCCTGTTTTGCCTAAGAAGAGATGCCGGGAAAAGAACTCGACAAATGCGATCCATGGTGGAGGGTATATAAGATTCGGCCCGGCCGAACTTAACACGCTTTTACTTGTTAATTTTGCTTCCTAACACGTCACTTATATTTTTTCGAATGAATCAAATTTTTCTGTACAATGAAAAGAAAATAACAATCCAATGCCTACTCAATTAAACATATTTTTATACCCTCCACCATGAGATGGGGGGTATACTAATTTCGTCATTCTGTTTGTAACTACTCGAAATATTCGTCTGAGATCCCATAAAGTATATATATTCTTGATGGTCGCGACATTTTATGTCGATCTAGCCATGTCCGTCCGTCCCTCCGTCCGTCTGACTGTCGAAAGCACGTTAACTTCCGAAGGAGTATAGCTAGCCGCTTGAAATTTTGCACAAATACTTCTTATTAGTGTAGGTCGGTTGGTATTGTAAATGGGCCATATTGGTCCATAACCTAATATAGCTTCAATTTAAACCGATCTTGGGTCTTGACTTCTTGAGCCTCTAGATTGTGCAATTCTTATCCGATTGGAATGAAATTTGCACGACGTGTTTTATTATGATATCCAACAACTATGCCAAGTATGGTTCAAATCGCTCCATAACCTGATATAGCTGCCATATAAACCGATCTTGGGTTTTGACTTCTTGAGCCTCTAGATTGCGCAATTCTCATCCGATTGAAATGAAATTTTGCACGACCTGTTTTGTTATGATATCCAACAACATTGCCAAGTATGGTTCAAAACGGTTGATAACCTGATATATCTTCCATATAAACCGATCTTGGGTCTTGATTTCTTGAGCCTGTAGAGGGCACAATTCTTATCCAATTTGAATGAATTTTTGCACGACGTATTTCGTTATGACATCCAACAACTGTGCCAAGTATGGTTCAAATCGGTTCATAACCTTATATAGCTGTCATATAAACCGATTTTGGGTCTTGACTTCTTGAGCCTCTAGAGTGCGCAATTCTGATCCTATGGGGATGAAATTTTGCACGACGTATTTTGTTACGATATCCAACAACTGTGCTGAGTATGGTTCAAATCGGTCCATAACCTGATATAGCTGCCATATAAACCGATCTGGGGTCTTGACTTCTTGAGCCTCTAGAGTGCGCAATTCTTATCCGATTGGAATGAAATTTCGCACGACGTGTTTTGTCATGATATCCAACAACTGTGCCAAGAATGGTTCAAATCGTTCTATAACCTGATATAGCTGTCATATAAACAGATCTGGGGATTTGACTTCTTGAGCTTCTAGAGGGCCCAATTCCTATCCGATTTGGCTGAAATTTTGCATGACGTAATTTATTCTTACTTTCAACAACTGTGTCAAATAACGTTCAAATCGGTCCATATCCTGATATAGGTGCCATATAAACCGATCTTTGATCTTGACTTCTTGATTCCTAAAGGTCGCAATTATTATCCGATATGCCTGAAATTTTGTACGACGGATCCTCTCATGATCATCAACATACGTGTTTATTATGGTCTGAATCGGTCTATTGCCCGATACAGCTCCCATATAAATCGTTCTCTCTATTTTACTTCTTGAGCCCCCAATGGGCGCAATTCTTATTCGAATTGGCTGAAATTTTACACAGGTCTCCAACATATAATTTATTTTGGTCCGAACCGGACCATATCTTGATATCGCTCCAATAGCAGAACAAATCTTTTCTTATATCCTTGTTTGCCTAAGAAGAGATGCCGGGAAAAGAACTCGACAAATGCGATCCATGGTGGAGGGTATATAAGGTTCGGCCCGGCCGAACTTAGCACGCTTTTACTTGTTTAAAACTCAAAAGTGTTATATAAACTAACAAGGAAAATGAAAGTTTAACCTACTTTGTAAAAAAAAAAAATAATTTAAACGATTGAGAATAATAAATGTGGCTATATTCAAATCTGGACCGATCTGGGCCAAAATGACGAAAGATGTCGATGGGCTCAACACAACTCACTGTCCCAAAATTTAGCAAAATCGGATAATAAATGTGGCTTTTATGGGCCTTAGACCCTAAATCAGAGGATCGGTCAATATGGCAGCTATATCCAAATTTGGACCGATTTGGGCCAAATTGACGAAGGATGGCGAAGGACCTAACGCAACTCACTGTCCCAAATTTCAGCAAAATCGGATAATAAATGAGGCTATTATGGACCTAAGACCCTAAATCGGCCGATCGGTCTATATGGTGGCTATATCAAGATAAATTCCGATATAGCCCATCTTCGAACTTAACCTGCTTATGGACACAAAAAAGAGTCTGTGCAAAGTTTCAGCATAATATCTCTATATGGAAAGACTGTAGTGTGATTTCAACAGACAGACGGACATGGGAAGATCGTCTTAGTTTTTTACGCTGATCAAGAATATATATATATACTTTATAGGGTCGGAAATGAATATTTCGATGTGTTGCAAACGGAATGACAAAATGAATATACCCCATCTTCGGTGGTGGGTAAAATAAAGATGTATTTTCGGATAACGAATATGGTGATATATTGCATTAATCAAAGTAACACCTGCAATTGGTTCAATGTGCAAAATTGCAAGTGTTAAACTAAATACGAAATCAGCAATGAAAAGGAATTTCAATTCTCGAAGCAATGGTAACGTAATATGGTATGAAACTTTTTTAAAGAGAAGAAGAGAGTAATACAAGCAATTGACACAAAGTGTCACCAATTCAAACGAGCACCTTTTTCTTGGTGTGACTTAAATTAAATTTAAATCATTTAAATATAAAAATTAATTAATTTTTGATCTAGATGCCAATATTTTGCCTTCACTATTGAACTGAGTCGGTTAAAAAAAGATTTGAGTGCTGAGCAAGTAAAAAGGCGTTAAGTTCGGCCCGGCCGAACTTTGGATACCCCCACCTCGGGTATATATGTAAACCAACTTTCATCAAAATCCGGTGAAAATTGCATACGTTTTGTTCCATAGCAGTTATATCGAAATATGTTCCGATTTGGACCAAATACTAGTAAGTACAAGTTATTGTTCAATTGTGTATAACAAAATACTGGTCGTTTTAGTAGCTATATCTAAAAATAAACTGATCTCAACCCTATACGACACGGATGTCGAAAAGCCAAATTACATTTGATATACCCACAACCGAAGGATGGGGGTATATTCATTTTGTCATTCCGTTTGCACAACATCGAAATATCCATTTCCGACCCTAAAAAGTATATATATTCTTGATCAGCGTAAAAATCTAAGACGATCTAGACATGTCCGTCCGTCTGTCCGTCTGTCTGTTTAAATCACGCTACAGTCTTCCAAAATAGAGATATTGAGTTGAAATTTTGCACAGAGTATTTCTTTGTCCATAAGCAGGTTAAGTTCGAAGATGAGTTATATCGGACTATACATTGATACAGCCCCCATATAGACCGATCCTCCGAGTTTGGGTCTTAGGCCCATAAAAGCCACATTTATTATCCGATTTTGCTGAAATTTGGGACAGTGAGTTGTGTTAGGCTCTTCGTCAATTTGGCCTAGATCGGTCCACATTTGGATATAGCTGCCATATAGACAGATCCTCCGATTTAGGGTCTTAGCACGTAAAAGCCACATTTATTAGGAGATTTTGCTGAAATTTGGGACAGTGAGTTGTGTTAGGGTCTCCGCTATCCTTGGTCAATTTGGCTTAGATCGATCCAGATTTGGATATAGCTGCCATATAGACAGATCCTCCGATTTAGGGTCGTAGGCCCATAAAAACCACATTTATCATCCGACTTTGTTGAAATTTGGGACAGTGAGTTATGTTAGTCTCCTCGACATCCTTCGTCAATTTGGCCCAGGTCGGTCCAAATTTGGATATAGCTTCCATATAGACCGATCTCTCGATTTAAGAGTTTTTGCCCATAAAAGGCGCATTTATTATCCGATTTTGCTGAAATTTGAAATTTGGCTATAAAGTGTATATATTCTTGATCAGCATAAAAATCGAAGACGATGTGGACATGTCCGTCCGTCTGTCTGTTGGAATCACGCTGCATTCTTTACAAATAGAGATATTGAGCTACAATTTTGCACAGATTCTTTTTTTGTCCATAACACAGGTTAAGTTCGAAGATGGGCTATATCGGACTTTATCTTGATATAGCCCCCATATAGACCGATTCGCCGATTTGGGGTCTTAGGCCCATAAAAGCCACATTTATTATTCGATTTTGCTGAAATTTGGGACAATGAGTTGCGTTAGGCCCTTCGACATCATTCATCAATTTGGCCATATAGACCGACCCTCACATTTAGGGTGTTAGACCCATAAAAGCCACATTGATTATCCGATTTTGCTGAAATTTGGGACAGTGAGTTGTGTTAGGCCCTTCGACATCATTCATCAATTTGGCCCAGATCGGTCCAGATTTGGATATAGCTGCCATATAGATAGATCGGTTTAAGGTTTTGAGGCCATAAAAGGCGCATTTATTGTCCGAAATATCTGAAATTTGGGACAGAGAGTTGTCTTAGCGGCCATATAGATAGATCGGTTTAAGGTTTTGTCTTAGGCTCTTCGACTTCTTTCCTCAATTTGGCCCAAAGTGGTCCAGATTTGAATATAGCTGCCATATAGACCGATCCTCCGATTAAGGGTCTTAGGCCCATAAAAACCACATTTATTAACTGATTTTGCTGAAATTTGGGACAGTAAGTTGTGTTAGACCCACCGACATCCTTCGTCAATTTGGCCTAGATCAGTCCAGATTTGGATATAGCTGCCATATAGATAGATCGGTTTAAGGTTTTGAGGCCATAAAAGGCGCATTTATTGTCCGAAATCGCTGAAATTTGGGACAGAGAGTTGTCTTAGCGGCCATATAGATAGATCGGTTTAAGGTTTTGTCTTAGGCTCTTCGACTTCTTTCCTCAATTTGGCCCAAAGTGGTCCAGATTTGAATATAGCTGCCATATAGACCGATCTCTCGATTTAAGGTTTTGGGCCTATAAAAGGCGCATTTATTGTCCGATATGCCGAAATTTGGGACAGTGCGTTGTGTTAGGCTTTTCGACACTTTTCTGTAACTAGGCCCAAATTGGTCTAGATTTGGAAGTAGCTGCCATGTAGACCGATATCTCGATTTAAAGTCTTGGCCCCATAAAAGGCGCATTTATAATCCCATGTCACTGAAATTTGACACAGTAACTTATATTAGGCTTTTTGACATCTGTGTCGTATATGGTTCAGATCGGTTTATTTTTAGATATAGCAACTAACTTTAGATCAATGTTTTGTTATACACAAGTGAACAATGACTTGTACTTTTTAGTATTTGGTCCAAATCGGAACATATTTCGATATAACTGCTATGGAACATAATGTATGCAATTTTCACCGGATTTTGATGAAAGATGGTTTACATATATACCCGAGTATCCAAAGTTCGGCCCGGACGAACTTAACGCCTCTTTACTTGTTTAATTTAACTCAGATCGATCAATATTTGGATATAGCTGCCATATAGACCGATATCTCGATTTAAAGTCTTGGTTCCAAAAAATACGCATTTATAATCCGATTTAACTGAAATTTGACACATTGACTTATGTTAGGCTTTTCGAAATCCATGTTGTATATGGTTCAGATCAGTTTATTTTTAGATATAGCTACTAAAAAGACCAATATATTGTTATACATAATTGAGAATTGACTTGTACTTATTAGTATTTAGTCCAAATCGGATCATATTTCAATATAACTGCTATGGGACAAAAGGTATGCAAATTTCACTGGATTTTGATGAAAAGTGCTTTACATAGATACCCGAGGTCGTGGGTATCCAAAGTTCGGCCCGGCCGAACTTAACGCCTTTTTACTTGTTTTTATAGCCTCCACCATAGGATGGGGGGTATACTAATTTCGTCATTCTGTTTATAACTACTCGAAATATTCGTCTGAGACCCCATAAAGTATATATATTCTTGATCTTCGTGACATTTTATGTCGATCTAGCCATGCCCATCCGTCTGTCTGTCGAAAGCACGCTAATTTCCGAAGGAGTAAAGCTAGCCGCTTGAAATTTTGCACAAATACTTCTTATTAGTGTAGGTCGGTTGGTATTGTAAATGGGCCCTATCGGTCCATGTTTTGATATAGCTGCCATATAAACCGATCTTGGGTCTTGACTTCTGGAGCCTCTAGAGTGCGCAATTCTTATCCAATTGGGATGAGTTTTTGCACGAAGTATTTTGTTATGATATCCAAGAATTGCGCTAAGTATGGTTCAAATCGGTCCATAACCTGATATAGCTGCCATATAAACCGATCTGGGGACTTGACTTTTGAGCCACTAGAGTTCGCAATTATTATCCGATTTAGCTGAAATTTTGTACGACGGATCCTCTCATGACCATCAACATACGTGTTTATTATGGTCTGAATCGGTCTATAGCCCGAAACAGCTCCCATATAAATCGATCGCTCTATTTTACTTCTTGAGCCCCCAAAGGGCGCAATTTTGACATTTTACACAGGTCTCCAACATATAATATAATTGTGGTCCAAACCGGACCATATCTTGATATCGCTCTAATAGCGGAGCAAATCTTTCCTTATATCCTTTGTTTGCCTAAAAAGAGATACCGTGGCAAGAGCTCGATAAATGCGATCCATGGTGGTGGGTATATAAGATTCGACCCCGCCGAACTTAGAACGTATTTACTTGTTAAATATCGTATGGTGGCCTTATACCAAAAACGCCACCCAAAACCAAAAGAGAACTGATGTTCGCAATATGGTTATCAAATGAAAGGTTTTGGAGACTAGAAATTTAATATCATATTAAGTTTTGAGTCCAAGTACCCAGCGGGCCGCCCCAACCCAAAAACTCCACAAAACAGAAATATTCGACGTTCCTATCAATATGGGATAGGTGTAGATTACAAATATGGCATAAAAAATTAGATCCAAGTAATGGGAGGTCGCCTGTATTTGGGAGTAAAGAACGAATTTGATATCTATTTGCAGGTGCAGGGCCTCCCCAGCCCCAAAACACCCTCTAAACGGTTCATACTTACCCACCATGACAAAATGGGGTTCAAAGTAAATGGATTTGGGAGTGGACATAAATTTTATATCCATATTTATTTTATTTATTTATTTATTTCTTGATAGTTATACATAAGCCTCCTCGGCAAAAAAAAAACGTATTACAACGATATATATTCCTATATAAACATTAAATAAAATTAAATATTTCACAGTTACATAAAGATGTAAGATTCTTAGCCTAATTCATTTTAATTGGCTCCCCAGCCATAACAAGATTATGCAAAAATTTAAACTGTTGGATTTTTTAACAAGTCCCATGTTAGCAATACAAAAAGATTCAAGCAACAACATTAAGCTTGATCTGTAGAATAGAAGTTAATAAGTTTTAAGCAAAATACATTATTCGAGTGTGAAAAGATTCTTATCTCAGCGGGCAATACATTCCAACTCCTGGTCACACGAATAAAGAATGATCTTTCGAAAACAGACCTAAATATACGGGGCAAGTTTATCTGAGTACTCCTACTCGAGCGAGAAAAATTGAAGTATCTACGCAGTGTGACCGGTGTTCCACTTCTTATAACTTTGTAAAAGAATAAAATATTTCGTAGATCAATAAAACGGTCAAAAGAAGTTCCCAAGAAGGTTTTGACATACCCTGAAATGTTGTCACGAACACGTACATTATATACAAACCTAGCTACTGCATTCATAGCCCGTTTCAGTTTAAGAAGATTATAGTCAAACGTTCCTGACGTTATCTCCAAGCCATATAAAAGTTGAGGCATTAACAGAGCGTGAGCAAGTCTGACTTTCACCCACGAAGGGAAATAAATACCTGCCGAATACAACCGACGCAAAATACTATAAACACGAGAATGGAGAGAGTCAATATGACAACCGAAATTAAGGTCTTTATCAATCACTATCCCCAAACATTTAATCCTATCAACAAAATTAACTCTAGAATTTCCCACAAAAATATCAAATTCAGGCTGCATCTGGGATCCAAACTGTAATGCCTTAGTTTTTGAAGGATTGATAGAAAGCGAGTTAAGACTAGACCATAACAAGATTCGCCCTATAGAAGCATTAATATTCATCTCCAAAATATTGCTAAAACCACGATCCACACTAAAAAGAAGATATATATCGTCTGCAAAAAGAAAGGTGTCACACAAGTTACGTCCAAGGAATTCAGAACAAGTAAAAAGGCGTTAAGTTCGGCCGGGCCGAACTTTGGATACCCACCACCACTGGTATATATGTAAACCACCTTTCATCAAAATTCGGTGAAAATTTCATACCTTATACTCATACCGATCTGAACTATATACGACGCGGATATCGAAAAGCCGAACATAAGTCACTGTGTCAAATTTCAGTGAAATCGGATTATAAATGCGCCTTTTATGGGGCCAAGACTTTAAATCGAGATATCGGTCTACATGGCAGCTATATCCAAATCTGGACCGATTGGGCCAAGTTGCATAAACATGTCGAAGAGCCTAACACTAAGCACTGTCCCAAATTTCGGCGAAATCGGACAATAAATGCCTTTTTTATGGGCCCTAAACCTTAAATCCAGAGATCGGTCTATATGGCAGCTATATTCAAATCTGGACTGATCTGGGCAAAATTGAAGAAGGACGTCAAAGAGCCTAACCAAACTCACTGTCTCAAATTTCAGCGACTTCGGACAATAAATGCGTCTTTTATGGCCCCAAAACCTAAAACCTAGATATCGGTCTATATGGCAGCTATATCCAAATCTGGACCGATATGTGCGATATTGCAGAAGTATGTCAAGGGGCTTAACTTAACTCACTGTTCCAAATTTCGGGGACATCGGGCAATAAATGAGCATTTTATGGGCCCAAAACATTAAATTGAGAGATCGGTCTATATGGCAGCTATATCCAAATTTGAACCGATCTGGACCAAATTAAAGAAACATGTCAAAGGGCCTAAGACAACTCACTGTCCCAAATTTCAGCGAAATCGGGCCATAAATGTGGCTTTTATGGGCCTTAGACCCAAAATCGGAGGATCGGTCTATATGGCAGCTATATCCAAATCTGGACCGATCTGGACCAAATTGGCAAAGGATGTCGAAGGGCCTAACACAACTCAATGTCCCAAATTTCAACAAAATCGGATAATAAATGTGGCTTTTATGGGCCTAAGGCCCTAAATCGGCGGATCGGTCCATATGGGGGCTATATCAAGATATAGTCCGATATAGCCCATCTTCGAACTTAACCTGCTTATGGACAAAAAAAGAATCTGTGCAAATTTTCAGCTCAATATCTCTATTTTTAAAGACTGTAGCGTGATTTCAACAGACAGACGGACAGACGGACGGACATGGCTAGATCATCTTAGATTTTTACGCTGATCAAGAATATATATACTTTATAGGGTCGGAAATGGATATTTCGATTTGTTGCAAACGGAATGACAAAATTAATATACCCCCATCCTTCGGTGGTGGGTATAAAAATCATTAATGTAGAGTATAAAAAGAAGAGGTCCTATGACCGAACCCTGCGGCACACCAGAAGAGAGGGGAATAATGCTAGATCGAGCTCCATTAAAATCAACAAATTATGATCTACCGCACATATACGACATAACAAGCCTGTAAGCAGATCTAGAAAATTTAAAGTTATCCCTTAATTTCTTAATCATAGTACCAAAGCAAATACAATTAAATGCCTTAGTCAAGTCAAGAGACAAAAGGACACAATCTTTCTCTTTATTCAAGCCATTCCGTATTGAGTCAGTAAGATGAAGCAGCATAGATGTCGTGCTGTGACCTGATCGAAACCCATATTGGGAATCAACAATTTTATGCCCAGCACCCAACATTATTTGATATTTAAGAATATGTTCGAAAACTTTAGAAAGTACTGGAAGAATTGAAATAGGTCTTAGATCATCAGGACCACGAATAATAGAAGACTTAGGAATTGGTACTACACGCGAAATTTTCCATACATCAGGAAACACAGAAGAAGTCAAAATAGAATTAAATAAATGCAAAATCAAATCAGAAGTGTAGGGAAATAAAAGTTTAAGAAAATTGATAGGAATACCATCAACACCAATGGACCTAGCCTTAATTTTTCCTAAAGCTACCGCAACATCATCAATAATTACACAACGAAAGGATACCGAATTTCCAATATCAGGAAATGATTCAAAATCAATATTTATAGGTCGGTTAGCTTGAACACCGGAACCAAAAAAATTGTTAATCGTATCAACATCACCATCATAGACTAGACTGTCATCGCCAAAGCAACCAGAACCCTTAAGAACACGCCAAAAACCCTTGGAATCTAAACTACCAAATCGTTCAGAATAATATCTATTTCTTTCCTTCCGTATAACGGATTTGGCCATGTTCCGATATTTACAAAAAGTCTTCCAATTCTCAGGAGTACGATGCTCTTGATATGCACTATATGATAAATCTCTAAGATTCTGAGCAGACAAAATCTTTCTGCACTTCATCCAATCACCGCCGTCATTACGAATCCTTTTTCTTACAACAGGCACAAACGCAAAAAGATAATCAAAAAGCAAGGTGATACGAGCACCCAAATCATTGACTTCGGAAGTGTTAAAGAAGGCTGCATAATCAAAGGCAGATAAGCACTGCATCAAACCGTCCCAGTCAATACTTCCATAGTCCCTGTACTCTATTATGTCCTTAAAAGCCGCCAAAACAATATTAAAAGATGAAAAAATAAGTGCGTGGTGAGAAATGGATGGACACTGAACTTGATTAGAGTAACAGGTCATTGAGCCATCACTTACGAGCATAAAATCTATTAAAGATGATGATCCATGAGCAACACTATAATGGGTCGGTCTAGAATTGTGTACAATAGATAAATCAAGCCTACTACAAACAGATCGCAATAAGGTAGATCTCGATACATTAAATAAATCGCAGTTAAAATCACCAACAATAATGACCTTTGAGTAGTTCAAAAGAATTTCATAGTGTAGTTCCTCAAAAGACATGATATCGCCGACAGGGGGAAGATAAACCACACCAAATAAAAGACTCATATTACCAGAGGTTATTTCCACGAATAGGGACTCACATTTCCCCAAAACAGAGGAACGAAACACAACTTTGTGTTTCAAAGTATTTGACACATATACACCTACTCCACCACCCCTCAGCCCATTACGGTCATTTCAGTAAAATCTGTAGCCCGGAGTCGAAATGTCTCACCTAAAAAGCAATTCTCATTACCCTAAATTCACAAATACCAGATCTTGGAGATTGGTTCGAAAGTTTTTGCTCTCTTACAATCACCAAAAAAACATGGTTTCTATTGTTGGGGACGGGTTCCGCGATGACAGCCCAAAACCCGCCAAATGGATATATAGACCTATCAGGACAATATAGGGCCATGTGTTTGGGCAGCCGTCGCACCCTAAATAACCTCCCCATTATATAAAAGCTATTTGGGTTGGAAATTAATTGATTTTCGGGAAATTTATATTCATTTTCATGACAAAGACCCTGGGGTCCACCCCACCTTCAAACACAACTTATTTATCGATCATGCCATTATGGGACTCATACAAAATGTTTCTGAAAGTAGAGCACGCATCTTATATTTACTTTGATGTCCAAGTGACCACCCCCGAAATACCCCCTAAACCCGGAATATTTACCAATACAGTAATATGGCTCTCAAAAGAAAGGCATTTGGGAGTAGAGTAAAAATTTGTCCAAGAACCGAGCAGGGGCAAACTTTTCACACATTCCGATTCAAGTTGAGTTTATCAACGATAAGGGGCCTTTTTTATAGCCGAGTCCGTACTGTGTGCCGCAGTGCGACATCTCTTTAGGGGGAATTTTTTACATGACCATGCATGGTATTGTACCTCGCAAATGTCGCCGGCATTAAGTGGGGTTAACACCGCTTTAAATTTTGGATTCGAACTCAGGCGTTCAGCGTCATAGGCGGACATAGGCTACATAGCACGATATCCACATTCAGGGCGAAGTTTCTCCACCCTAAATAGATATTAGAGAGTTAAAGAAGGCACAGCGGAGTGGGCCCTGTCCAGCTAGTGGAATATACAAGCCAAACGAACAGCACGTCGCATGTGGTGTTGGTACAACTGCCTATACACAAAACAGCACTTGCAGTATCAGCCGATGGATGAACTCAGCGCAGAGAACAAATAAGTTCGGCAAAATTCTGTTTTTTTGTTGCTATTGACATTGTTGAATATTTTCGATTTGATAAGGGAAGTAAGATTTTACTTGTTATACCCACGACCATAGGATGGGGGTATACTAATCTAGTAATTTTGTTGATAACACCTCGAAATATCCGTGCGTCCGTCAGTCGAAACCACGAAAGCGATCCAACGCGTAAAGCTAGCCGCTTGAAATTTTGCAAAGATGCTTACTATTGATGTTGGTCGTTGGGGATTGGAAACGGGCCATATCGGGTCAGATTTAGATATTGCTCCCATCAGGGACGTAGCTAGGATTTTATTTTGTGGGGGACACCCCACTCTTATTCAAAATCAAAAAATGCCAAAATTGTTCTCCTACTGAGAAATTGGCAAAAATACCTCAAATTTCTTATACTAATCTAGAAATTCCGTTTGTAACACCTCAATATATTGATGTAAGAGACATTAAGTATGTATGATCTTGATCGACTCGACATTTTAATTCGACTTAGACATGTCCTTCTGTCCGTCCGTCCGTCTGTCGAAATTACGATAGTGGTCGAACGAGTAAAGCTAGCTGCTTAAAATTTTGCGCAGATACATCTTATTGATGTAGGTCGTTGGGGTTTGAAAATAGGCCATATCGGATCAGATATGGATAAAGTTCCCACATAAACTGATCTCTTCATTTGATTTCTTGAGCCCATGGAAGCCGCAATTTGTAACCGATTTGGCTAAAATTTTGCAGAAAATGTTTTGTTATGCCTTTCAATAACTGTGAGAAGTTCGCTCCAAATCGGCCTAAAACCTGATAAAACTCCCATTTAAACCGTGTTAAGTACGGTTCAAATGCTGATATAGATCCAATTTAAACCGATTTGATTTCTTGAGCCCCTGGAAGCCAAAAGCTGTTCGATTTGACATTTGTAGATGGTGTTCTGTTATGACTATCAACATAACGCAGTTTCCAATTATGTCCAATTCGGTTTATAACCGGAGGGGCTCCCATTTTTTGGCAGAATCCATGGTGGTGGGTTCCCAAGATTCGGCACGGCTTAACTTAGCATGGTTTTACTAATCAAGTCATTCCGTTTGTAACACTTCGAAATATTCGTCTAAGGACATATAAAGTATATATATTCTTGATCGACTCGACATTCGGAGTTGATCTAGCCATGTCCATCCGTCCGTTCGTCCGTCCGTCTGTCAAAACCACGATAGCATTCGAACACGTAACGCTAGCACCTTTAAATTTTGAACAGATACTTAGTATTGATGTAGGTCATTGGGGATTACAAATGGGCCATATCGGTTTAGATTTAGATATAGCTCCCATATAAACTGTTGCAACCACAAACCATCTTTTAATTTCGAATTGTACATTCTTAGTACATTTTGTTACATCAATGTAGTAGAAGTAGAATAAATGTGTTTCATTTCTTTTGTTCTGGGTTCGATCGACCTAACCTCTACACTTGGTTCAAAATGGAAGGTAATGGCAAACAGGCACAAGGGAATGCAATTCCACAACAACAAATGTTAACTTCAACACCAGTGACACGCGCTAATCCGCAAGAAAGTTTTGACGCACCATCTGAACACAGTACCATCGTAAACAGAGTTTCTGTCAAGGTCCCACCTTTCTGGCCAGAGCAGCCAGAAATATGATTTGCTCAAGTCGAGGCTCAAGTGACATCTCCCGGTTCAACACCGTTGTTGCAGCCATCGAAAGTGATGTCTTTGCCTAAATATCGGACGCAATCCTAAACCCACCGGAGGCAAATAAGTAGCTCCACTTGAAAGCGTGCATTATTGAGCGATATTGTGACAGCGAGCAGAAGAAAATCCAAAAATTGATATCCGAAATCGATTTAGGCGACAAACGACCAACGCAACTGTTAAACGAGCTAAGAAGTTTAGCAAAAGGTAAAATTAACGATGATTTTCTTAAAAACGCTTTGGTTGCAGAGGTTACCGGCTCAAACTCGCGCGATACTTTAAGCATCAAACGAAGATTTACCGGAGTTAGCAAAGCTCGCTGATAAAATCATTCAAGATTCTGATTACCGGTATGTAGCAGCGGTAGCATATAATCTGCCGGACAATAATCTTAACATGCGAATTCAACGAACGGAAGAGCAAATTAATCAGCTGGTAAGCTTTGGTCGATTGAGAAGTCGCAGTAATTGTAACACCAGCAGATCAAAAATCAATCTACTGGTTGCCAACAACTCTGTTGGTATCATACAACGTTCGGCAACAACGCTCGAAAGTGCTGGCCTCCTTACACATATTTAACAATCCATACAAAAAACTAACAATATTGCCAGACCCGCGAGCGGTGCTGACGAAGAAAATGTTCAAATCGCTCGCCTCATTGTTTGTGACAACAACACAAGCATCCAATTTAATAGACACCGGCGCAGATATGTCTGTGCAGCCACCTACCATAAGGGACAAATGAAACAAACATCCTCCAACGAACTTCTATGCAGCTAATGGGTCGCCCATTAAGACATATGGACAACAACGTTTACATTTGTCATTTGGGTTGCGTCGGAGTTTCGTATGGAACTTTTACATCGCTGACGTCAACTGCGCAATCATTGGCTCCGATTTCTTAAAACCATATGATTTGCTTGTTGACATAAAATACGGTATATTAATTGATCGACAAACAATTTTAGAATGTAAACGGAATTTTACTTAACAGAATTCAATAAGCACTCAAACACATACAAATTCTTCAAGGTTTGCGCACATCCTACGTGAGAATAATGATTTAAGTCTTAAATTCCAATAAAACCCCTATCGAATCGAAGACTACTTACTTCATCACAGCTTCAGGTGCACCGATGTTTGCTCGTCCGTTTGGTTGGAGAGCGACTGGAAGCCGCTAAGAAAGAGTTCCAGTTCCTCATCGATAAAGGTATTTGCAGGCCATCGACGAGCTAGTGGGCAAGTCCAATGCATCTTGTAAAAAAACCAAATAATGGGTGGAGGCCGTGTGGTGACTACCGTGCGCTAAACGCACAGATACTGCCAGACCCGTATCCCATACCATATTTGCACGATGTCACGAATATTCTGCACGGGAAGAACATATTTTCAACCATCGATTTGCAGAGGACATACCACCAAATACCGATTGAGCCCACAACATACCGAAAACTGCGATATCAACAACTTTCGGCTTGTATGAGTTCATGTATATAACGTTTGGGATGAGAAATGCTGCCCAAACTTTCCAGCGATACATCGACGAGCTGCTGAGAGGTTTGGATTTCACATTTGCCTACATCGACGATATTTTAGTTACCTCAAGTAATGAGCAACAACACGAACGAGATCTGTATGAAGTCTTCAACCGTCTACGCAGAGGGAATTTGTCCATCAACACAGGCAAATGATTGGTCAAACAAAGTTGGAACTTTTAGGCCATACCATAACAAGCGAGGGTCTTAATCCGCCGAAAAAAAGAGTTGAAGCTATACTTAGTTTTGAAAAACCAGCACTTGCTAAGGACCTAAAACGATTCCTCACGCTATGAAGCATCAAGGTGTGTTACAACAGCTGGTGGATGGCAACAAAAAGTGCGATACAACAAAATTGTCTGGTCTAAGGAAACAGAAGCTGCCTTCGAAGCGTGTAAAGCTGACATACCTAATGCAACAATGTTAAACTACTTATCACCAAATGGTAAGTTAACGCTATCTGTTGATGCGTCAAATACAGTTGTGGGAGCTGTGATTCACCAAATCTGCGAGGGGCAAGCAAAACCTCTTGGATTCACTTAAAAACAACTAACCGATGCGCTGCGCAAGAGCTTGCTATTGTGTATCAAGGAGTTGAGCATTTCAAACACATACTGGAGGGATGGGAGTTTACCATATTCACCGATCACAAGCCGCTCATATTCGCCTTTAAACAAAAGAGCGAAAAGGCGCCACCACGAAGAGTGTGACAACTTGACTTTATAAGTCAATACTTCACAGACATTCAGCATATTCGTGGCGCAGACAACAACGTTGCAGATTGGTTGTCGCGATTTAACAGCGTCGAGACGAGAGAAGTTATTTTGAAACGATGGCTGCAAAGAAAGAGATGACGACAAACTAAAATATCTTCTTGCGCCAGGTAAGAACAGTTCACTGAAATTAACTTTGTTTCAAATTCCAGACACTAAACAACATCTATACCGCAATGTGGACGGCAATCATATACGACCGTATGTGCCATTGACACAAAGAGAGTTGGTTATGAAGGAATTGCACAGCCTGTCACACCCGGCATTCGTGCTTTGCGATGTCTTGTGATGGATCGGTATGTTTGGCCAGGCATTGGAAAATACGTAGCCACTTTTGTACGAAGTTGCATACCGTGCCAGAGATTAAAAATTAGACGACATATGACTGCACCGCTCGAGCCATACTCTGCTGCAGATAAGTGTTTCCAGCACGTACACATCGCTTTGATTGGGCCTCTGCTGACGTCAGCAGGTAAGCGTTACTGTCTTACCTGCATATACAGATTTTCGAGGTGTCCTACAGCACGGCTGGATCGGTCTATACGGTGTGCCGGAAAAAGTAACTACGGATCTAGGACGGCAGTTCGTATCATCACTTTTCGAAGTTAACAAACACATTTGGCATATGTCATCTGCGTACTACTGCATACCATCCGCAGGCGAATGGAATGATAGAGAGATGGCATCGCACACTCAAAAGTGCCGTCAAGTGTTATGCAACAAATGATTGGTGCTTCGCTCTTCCATTGGTTTTGTGCAACTGTGAAACTCGACATAGGTGCCCGCCCTGCAGAGCTTCTTTACGGAACGCAACTACAGTTGCCAGGCGAATTTTTTTATGCAGAGCAAAGCGAAAGAAAGCCAAACAGATTTCGTTAAAAAACTTCCGAAAGCTATGAGTGAATTGCGGACTGCGAAACCGTCGTGGTTCGTGAAAACTTTCATCGAACCTCAATTACAAAAATGAATTTGTTTTTATACGTACGGACCGTACTCGACTACCTTTTGAACCACCATTTGAAGGCCCGTTTGAGGTGGAGCAAACAGTATTTTGTTTTAAAGAAAGGGCAACGAAAAGAAAAGGTTTCAATAGTTCGATTAAAGCCAGCGCGAGCATTTTTGAACGAGACAACAAAGTCAGTAGATGTCTACCAAAGCAACAGTGATGCGAAGATGCGATTGAGAGTTCCAATGCTAGCAACAACCAACCGCCACTACTGACTTCAGGGTCAGGAAAACGGGTAAAGTTTCCTAGTTTTTACCGGTAGCGAAAAAAACTACCCGGGTGTATTGAGGCATCCACAAACCAACTTATCATTTCGAATTGTACATCCTTAGTACATTTTGTTACATCACATAGTTATGAGTTTATAGAAGCAACGAGATTCATTTCTTGGGTTCTGGGTTTGATCCACCTTACCTCTACACTTAGTTCAACTCACGTCCTATACAAAACCAATCTCCCATTTAACTTCTTGAGCACATGGAAGCCGCAATTAGGCTGAAATTTTGCACGTGTTGTTGTACTATGACTTACATCTGTGCCAATTACGGTCCAAATCGGTTTTTAACCTGATATAGCTCCTGTATAAATCAATATCCCGATTTGGCTTTTGGAGCCACTGGAAGACACAATTTTTTGTCTGATTAGGAAATTTTGCATGTAGTGTTCTCTTCTGACATCCAACAACTTTGTATATAAATCGGTTTATAGACTGATATAGCTCCCATATAAGCCGATCTCCTGATTTGACTCCTTGAGTTCTTACAAGCCAAATTTTTTGTCCGAATTTTGGTAATATTTTGTATGTGGTGCAAATCAGTCTATAACCGGATATAGCTCCCATGTAAACCGGTCTCTCGGTCATCCTTGTTCGGTTCTTAGAAGCTTAAATTTTTGCCAGTTTGACAGAAGATTGGTATGTAGAATAAAATTATGACCCCTCAACAAAATTTATTTTGCATACATTTTTAGCAGAATCCATGGTGGTGGGTTCCCAACTAAGCACGCTTTTTAGTTTTTATACCCTCCACCATAAGATGGGGGGTATACTAATTTCGTCATTCTGATTGTAACTACTCGAAATTTCGTCTGAGACCCTATAAAGTATATATATTCTTGATCGTCGTGAAATTTTATGTCGATCTAGCCATGTCCGTCCGTCTGTCTGTCGAAAGCACGCTAACTTCCGAAGGAGTAAAGCTAGCCGCTTGAAATTTTGCACAAATAATTCTTATTAGTGTAGGTCGGTTGGTATTGTAAATGCCATATCGGTCCATGTTTTGATATAGCTGCCATATAAACCGATCTTGGGTCTTGACTTCTTGAGCCTCTAGAGTGCGCAATTCTTATCCGATTGGGATGAAATTTTGCACGACGTGTTCTGTTATGATATCCAACAACTTTGCCAAGTATGGTTCAAATCGATCCATAACCTTATATAGCTGTCATATAAACCGATTTTGGGTCTTGACTTCTTGAGCCTCTAGAGTGCGCAATTCTTATCCGATTGGAATGAAATTTTGCACGACGTGTTTTGTTATGATATCCAACAACTGTGCCAAGTATGGTTCAAATCGATACATAACCTTATATAGCTGTCATATAAACCGATTTTGGGTCTTGACTTCTTGAGCCTCTAGAGTGCGCAATTCTTATCCGATGGGGATGAAATTTTGCACGACGTGTTTTGTTACGATATCCAACAACTTTGCCGAGTATTGTTTACATCGGTTCATAACCTGATATACCTGCCATATAAACCGATCTTGGGTCTTGACTTCTTGAGCCTCTAGAGTGCGCAATTCTTATCCGATTTGAATGAAATTTTGCACGACGTGTGTTGCTACGATATCCAATAACTTGCCAAGTATGGTTTACATCGGTCCATAACCTAATATAGCTGCAATATAAGTCTTGACCTCTTGAGCCTCTAGAGTACGCAATTCTTATCCGATTGGAATAAAATTTTGCACGACGTGTTTTAATATGATATCCAATAACTGTGCCAAGTGTGGTTCAAATCGGTCCATAAACTGATATAGCTGTTATATAAACCGATATTGGGTCTTGACATCTTGAGCCTCTAGAGGGCGCAATTCTCATCCGATTAGACTGAAATTTTGCCCATAGTGTTTTAGTATCACTTCTACCAACTGTGTTAAGTATGGTTCAATTCGGGCCATTACCTGGTATAGCTGTCATAAAAACCGATCTTGGGTCTTGACTTCTTGAGGCTCTAGAGTGCGCAATTCTTATCCGATTGAAATGAAATTTTGCACCATGTGTTTTGTTATGATATCCAACAACTGTGCCAAGTATGGGTCAAATCGGTCCATAACCTGATGTAGCTGCCATATAAACCGATCTTGGGTCTTGACTTCTTGGGCCTCTAGAGACCGCAATTCTTATCCGATTTGCCTGAAATTTTGTACGACGGATCCTCTCATGACCATCAATATACGTGTTTATTATGGTCTGAATCGGTCTATATCCCGATACAGCTCCCATATAAATCGATCTCTCTATTTTACTTTTTCAGCCCCCAAAGGGCGCAATTCTTATTCGAATTGGTTGACATTTTACACAGGTCTCAAATATATAATTTAATTGTGGTCTAAACCGAATCATATCTTGATATCGCTCTAATAGCAGATTTTTATACCCTCCACCATAAGATGGGGGGTATACTAATTTCGTCATTCTGTTTGTAACTACTCGAAATATTCGTCTGAGACCCCATAAAGTATATATATTCTTGATCGTCGTGACATTTTATGTCGATCTATCCATGTCCGTCCGTCTGTCCGTCCGTCCGTCCGTCCGTCCGTCTGTCTGTCGAAAGCACGCTAACTTCCGAAGGAGTAAAGCTAGCCGCTTGAAATTTTACACAAATACTTCCTATTAGTGTAGGTCGGTTGGTATTGTAAATGGGCCATATCGGTCCATGTTTTGATATAGCTGCCATATAAACCGATCTTGGGCCTTGACTTCTTGAGCCTCTAGCACGCGCAATTCTTATCCTATCAGAATGAAATTTAGCATGACGTGTTTTGTTATGATATCCAACAACTGTGCCAAGTATGGTTCAAATCGGTCTATAACCTGATATAGCTGCCATATAAACCGATCTGGGGTCTTGACTTCTTGAGCCTCGATAGTGCGCAATTCTTATCCGAATGGAATGGAATTTCACACGACGTGTTTTGTTATGATACCCAACAACTGCGCCAAGTATGGTTTAAATCGGTCCATAACCTGATATAGCTGCCATATAAACCGATCTTGGGTCTTGACTTCTTGAGCCTCTAGAGGGCACAATTCTTATCCGATTTGAATGAATTTTTGCACGAAGTATTTCGTTATGATATCCAACAACTGTGCCAAGTATGGTTGAAATCGGTTCATAACCTGATATAGCTGTCATATAAACAGATCTGGGGATTTGATTTCTTGAGCTTCTAGAGGGCGCAATTCCTATCCGATTTGGCTGAAATTTTGCATGACATATTTTATTTTTACTTTCAACAACTGTGTCAAATAAGGTTCAAATCGGTTCATAACCTGATATAGCTGCCATATAAACCGATCTGGGATCTTGACTTCTTGTTTGTCCATAAGAAGGTTAAGTTCGAAGATGGGCTATATCGGACTATATCTTGATATAGCCCCATAAAGACCACATTTGTTATCCAATTTTGTTTAAATTTGGGACAGTGAGTTGTGTTTGGCCCATCAATATCCTTCGTCAATTTGGCCCAGATCGGTTCAGATTTGGATATAGCTGCCATAAAGAACTATCCTCCGATTTTGGGTCTTAGGCCCATAAAAGCCATATTTATTATCCGATTTTGCTGAAATTTGTGACAGTGAGTTGTGTTAGGCCCTTCGACATTATTCGTCTATTTGGCCTTCGACATTATTCGTCAATTTGGCCTAGATCGGCTAAGATTCGGATATAGCTGCCATATAGACCGATCCTCCAATTTAGGGTCTTAGGCTCATAAAAGCCACACTTATTACCCGATTTTGTTGAAATTTCGGACAGTGAGAAGTGCTAGGCCCTTCAACATCCTTCTTCAATTTGGCCTAGATCAGTCTAGATATGGATATAGGTGCCATATAGACCGATCTCTCGGTCTTAGGTTTTGAGGCCATAAAAGGCGCATTTATTGTCCGATATCGCCAAAATTTAAGACAGTGTGTTGTCTTAGACCCTTCGACGTCTTTCTTCAATTTGGCCCTGATCGGTTCAGATTTGGATATAGCTGCCATATAGACCGATCTCTCGATTTAAGGTTTTGGTCCCATAAAAGGCGCATTTATTGTCCGATTTCGCCGAAAATTGGGACAGTGCGTTGTGTTAGGCTCCTCGTCATTTTTCTGCAACT
Organism: Stomoxys calcitrans; assembly: GCF_963082655.1. Taxonomy (NCBI): domain Eukaryota; kingdom Metazoa; phylum Arthropoda; class Insecta; order Diptera; family Muscidae; genus Stomoxys; species Stomoxys calcitrans. Next base: position 79,875,717 of record NC_081552.1, on the reverse strand, counting down.
TGACTAAAATCGGTACAGATTTGGATATAGCTGCCATGTAGACCGATATCTCAATTTAAAGTCTTGGCCCCATAAAAATCTCATTATAATTCGATTTCCCTGAAATTTGACACTGTGATTTATATTATTATTATATATTTGACATCCATGTCGTATATGGTTCAGATCGGTTTATTTTTAGATATAGCTACTAAAAAGACCAATATTTTGTTATACACAATTGAACAATAACTTGTACTTATTAGTATTTGGTCCAAATCAGAACAGATTTTGACATAACTGCTATGGGACATAACGTATGCAATTTTCACCGGATTTTGATGAAAGGTGGTTTACATATATACCCGAGGTGGTGGGTATCCAAAGTTCGGCCCGGCCGAACTTAACGCCTTTTTACTTGTTATATATAAGAAGAAGATGGGATCTCAGACGAATATTTCGAGTAGTTACAAACATAATGACGAAATTAGTATACCCCCATCCTATGGTGGAGGGTATAAATACAAACAAACACAAATTCATTTATATATATATAGGTACCGAAAATATATAACCTGATCAACAGATCCTTAAGTTGGGCCGGGCCTATTTGGGAACCCTCCACAATGGATTCTGCTAAAAATGTACACAAAATATATCTAGTTAAAGAGCATATTATACCATCTACCATAGGATTGGGGGTATACTAATTTCGTCATTCTGTTTGTAACTATTTTAACTCGAAATATTCGTCTGAGACCTCATAAAGTAAATACATTGTATATTCTTGATCGTCGTGACATTTTGTGTCGATCTAGCCATGTCCGTCCGTCCGTCTATCTGTCGAACGCACGCTAACTTCCGAAGGAGTAAAGCTAGCCGCTTGAAATTTTGCACAAATATTTCTTATTAGTGTAGGTCGGTTGGTATGGGCCATATCGGTCCATGTTTTGATATAGCTGCTATATAAGCCGATATAGGTCTTGACTTCTTGAGCCTCTAGAGTGCGCAATTCTAATCCGATTGGAATGAAATTTTGCACCAAGTGTTTTGTTATGATCCATAACCTGATATGGCTGCATATAACCGTTCTTGGGTCTTGACTTCTTGAACCTCTAGAGTGCGCAATTCTTATCCGATTTGAATGAATTTTGGCACGTAGTATTTCGTTGTGATATCTAACAACTGTGCCAAATATGGTTTAAATCGGTTCAGAACCTGATATACCTGTCATATAAACAGATCTGGGGACTTGACTTCTTGAACTTCTAGAGGGCGCCTTTCCTATCCGATTTGGCTGAATTTTTGCATAACGTATTTTATTCCTGCTTTCACTATAATGTGTCAAATAAGGTTCAAATCGGTTCGAAACCTGATATAGCTGTCATATAAACCGATCTGGGATCTTGACTTCTTGAGCCTCTAGAGGTCGCAATTATTATCCGATTTGCCTGAAATTTTGTACGACGGATTCTCTCATGACCATCAATAAATGTGTTTATTATGGTTTAAATCGGTCTATAGCCCGATACAGCTCCCATATAAATCGATCGCTCTATTTTACTTCTTGAACCCCCAAAGGGCGCAATTCTTATTCGAATTGGTTGACATTTTACACAGGTCTCAAATATATAATTTAATTGTGGTCTAAACCGAATCATATCTTGATATCGCTCTAATAGCAGATTTTTATACCCTCCACCATAAGATGGGGGGTATACTAATTTCGTCATTCTGTTTGTAACTACTCGAAATATTCGTCTGAGACCCCATAAAGTATATATATTCTTGATCGTCGCGACATTTTATGTCGATCTAGCCATGTCCGTCCGTCTGTCCGTCCGTCCGTCCGTCCGTCTGTCTGTCGAAAGCACGCTAACTTCCGAAGGAGTAAAGCTAGCCGCTTGAAATTTTGCACAAATACTTCTTATTAGTGTAGGTCGGTTGGTATTGTAAATGGGCCATATCGGTCCATGTTTTGATATAGCTGCCATATAAACCGATCTTGGGTCTTGACTTCTTGAGCCTGTAGAGTGCGCAATTCTTATCCGATTGGAATGAAATTTTGCATGACGTGTTTTGCTATGATATCCAACAACTGTGCCAAGTATGGTTGAAATCGGTTCATAACCTGATATAGCTGCCATATAAACCGATCTTGGGTCTTAACTTCTTGAGCTTCTAGAGTGCGCAATTCTTATCCGATCAGAATGAAATTTTGCACGACGTGTTTTGTTATGATATCCAACAAGTGTGCCAAGTATGGTCCAAATCGGTCCATAACCTGATATAGCTGCCATATAAACCGATCTTGGGTCTTGACTTCTTGAGCCTGTAGAGTGCGCAATTCTTATCCGATTGGAATGAAATTTTGCATGACGTGTTTTGCTATGATATCCAACAACAGCGCCAAGTATGGTTCAAATCGGTCATTAACATGATATAGCTAGCATATAAACCGATCTTGGGTCTTGACTTCTTGACCCTCTAGAGGGCGCAATTCTTATCCGATTGGAATGGAATTTCGCACGACGTGTTTTGTTATGATACCCAACAACTGTGCCAAGTATGGTCCAAATCGGTCCATAACCTGATATAGCTGCCATATAAACCGATCTTGGGTCTTGACTTCTTGAGCCTGTAGAGTGCGCAATTCTTATCCGATTGGAATGAAATTTTGCATGACGTGTTTTGCTATGATATCCAACAACAGCGCCAAGTATGGTTCAAATCGGTCCATAACATGATATAGCTAGCATATAAACCGATCTTGGGTCTTGACTTCTTGACCCTCTAGAGGGCGCAATTCTTATCCGATTGGAATGGAATTTCGCACGACGTGTTTTGTTATGATACCCAACAACTGTGCCAAGTATGGTTGAAATCGGTCCATAACCTGATATAGCTACCATATAAACCGATCTTGGGTCTTGACTTCTTGAGCCTCTAGAGGGCACAATTCTTATCCGATTTGAATGAATTTTTGCACGAAGTATTTCGTTATGATATCCAACAACTGTGCCAAGTATGGTTCAAATCGGTTCATAACCTGATATAGCTGTCATATAAACAGATCTGGGGATTTGACTTCTTGAGCTTCTAGAGGGCGCAATTCCTATCCGATTTGGCTGAAATTTTGCATGACGTATTTTATTTTTACTTTCAACAACTGTGTCAAATAAGGTTCAAATCGGTTCATAACCTGATATAGCTGCCATATAAACCGATCTGGGATCTTGACTTCTTGACCCCTAGAGGTCGCAATTATTATCCGATATGCCTGAAATTTTGTACGATGGATACTCTCATGACCATCAACAAACGTTTTTATTATGGTCTGAATCGGTCTATAGCCCGATACAGATTCCATATAAATCGTTCTTTCTATTTTACTTCGTAAGCCCCAATGGGCGCAATTCTTATACGAATTAGCTAAAATTTTACACAGGTCTCCAACATATAATTTAATTGTGGTCCGAACCGGACCATATCTTGATATCGTTTTAATAGCAGAGCAACTCTTTTCTTATATCCTTTTTTGCCTAAGAAGAGATGCCAGGAAAAGAACTCGACAAATGCGATCCATGGTGGAGGGTATATAAGATTCGGCCCGGCCGAACTTAGCACGCTTTTACTTGTTCTTTCTTTCTTTTCTTATATCATTTTTTGCCTAAGAAGAGATGCCGGGAAAAGAAATGACAAATGCGCTCCATGGTGGAGGGTATATAAGATTCGGCCCGGCCGAACTTAGCACGCTTTTACTTGTTGTTTATACCCTCCACCTTAAGATGGGGGCTATACAAATTTCGTCATTCTGTTTGTAACTACTCGAAATATTCGTCTGAGACCCCATAAAGTATATATATTCTTGATCGTCGCGACATTTTATGTCGATCTAGCCATGTCCGTCCGTCTGTCCGTCCGTCCGTCCGTCCGTCTGTCTGTCTGTCGAAAGCACGCTAACTTCCGAAGGAAAAAACCTAGCCGCTTGAAATTTTGCACAAATACTTCTTATTAGTGTAGGTCGGTTGGTATTGTAAATGGGCCATATCGGTCCATGTTTTGATATAGCTGCCATATAAACCGATCTTGGGTCTTGACTTCTTGAGCCTCTAGAGTGCGCAATTCTTATCCAATTGAAATGAAATTTTGCACGACGTGTTTTGTTAAGATATCCAACAACCTTGCAAAGTATGGTTTAAATCGGTCTATGTTTTGATATAGCTGCCATATAAACCGATCTTGGGTCTTGACTTCTTGAGCCTCTAGAGTGCGCAATTCTTATCCGATCAAAATGAAATTTTGCACGACGTGTTTTGTTATGATATCCAACAACTGTGCCAAGTATGGTTTAAATCGGTCCATAACCTGATATAGCTGCCATATCAACCGATCTTGGGTCTTGACTTCTTGAGCCTCTAGAGTGCGCAATTCTTATCCGATTGGAATGAAATTTTGCACGACGTATTTTGTTATGATATCCAATAAATGTGCCATGTATAGTTCAAATCGGTCAATAACCTGATATAGCCGCCATATCAACCGATCTTGGGTCTTGACTTCTTGAGCCTCTAGAGTGCGCAATTCTTATCCGATTGGAATGAAATTTTGTACGACGTATTTTGTTATGATATCCAATAAATGTGCCATGTATGGTTCAAATCGGTCCATAACCTGATATAGCTGTCATATAAACCGATCTTGGGTGTTGATTTCTTGAACCTCCTGAGGGCGCAATTCTTATCCGATTTGAATGAATTTTGGCACGACGTGTTCTGTTATAATATCCAACAACTGTGTCAAGTATGGTTCAAATCGGACCATAACCTGATATAGCTGCCATATCAACCGATCTTGGGTCTTGACTTCTTGAGCCTCTAGAGTATGCAAATCTTGTCCGATTGGAATGACATTTTGTACGACGGATTCTCTCATGACCATCAACATACGTGTATATTATGGTCAGAATCGGTCTATAGCCCGATACAGCTCCCATACAAATCGATCTCTCTATTTTATTTCTTGAGTCCCCATATAAAAAATATTTTGTGTTTGTTTATATGTTTGTTTGTTTGTTTGTATGTTGGTAAATTTGTTTGTTCCGTATAGACTCTAAAACGGCTAAACCGATTTCTTTGAAATTTTCATAGATTGTGGGAAGTGGTCCGGAAGGAGCAATAGGCTATATAATTTTTTGATATCTCATTGGGGGCGGACCCACCCCCTTACCCCAAAAGTACCAGCCAAAAATAAAAGTGGACCGATTGGGACAATATGTGACTTAAATGAAAGGTATTCAAGAGTAGAGTACAAATTCCATATTAAAAATTGGGTTCAAGTAATTGGGAGGCCGCCCCGACCCCAAAAAACCCCCAAAATAGGTTTATTGGACGAAAACGACAAAAAGGGAATCGAATAAAAGGTATTCGGGAGTAGATTACGAATATGGTCCGGAAGGAGCAATAGGTTATATAAGTTTTTGATATCGCATGGGGGGCGGACCCTCCTACTTACCCCAAAAGTACCACCCAAAACTAAAAATGGACCGATTGGGACAATATGGGACTTAAATGAAAGGTATTGAAGAGTAGAGTACGATTTCCATATTACAAATTGAGTCCACGTAATTGGGGGCCGCCCCGACCCCAAAACCCCCTAAATTGGTTTATTGGACGATAATGACAATATGGGGCTCGAATGAAAGGTATTCGTGAGTAGATTACGAATATTGTCAGGAAGGAGGTATAGGCTATGTAATTTCTTGATGTTCAAAGGGGGCGAATCCTCCCCCGTTACCACAAAAACGCCACCCAAAATCAAAAGTTGACAGATAGGGACAATATGGGTATCAAATGAAAGATTTTGGAGAGTGGAAAGCGAATGTGGTATAAAAACTTGGTTTCAAGTATCCAAGGGGTAGCCTGAAAACTGCTCCAAATAGACATATTGGACGTATTTATCAATATAGGACTCAAATTAAAGATATTCGGGAGAAGACTACGAATATGACATAAAAAACGAGGTCCAAGTAATTGATTGGAATACTACTCAATCATAGCTTGATGACACTCAAATGATACGCATTTGAGAGCAGATTACGAATATGACATTAAACTTTGTGTCCAAGAACCTAGGTGGTGTTTTACCTCCTAAAATCGCCTCCAATAGGTTATTTGACCTATTAAAACAATGGGGAATCAAGTGATAGGTTTTTTGAGTTGAGTGCGTCATTCAAGGGGCAGTGTGGCGCACAACTCTCATATAGACGCCCTCCACCAAATGGCTGTATACACCAATCATGACAATATGAGTTTAAATTAAAGGTATAAGGTTGTGTACTGCGAATCTGATATCACTATTCTGCTCATATCACCCCAAAACAGTCGATCAATTATAATGACCTCACGGGACACTGTGTGTGATTTACTTAATGTGTAAGCCGTCATAGACCCGAAATTATAACATTCAGCGTGAAAGCAGGAGTTGCAAACCTTAACGATAAGGTTGCAACAATTTTTAGCTCACCCATAGACGCGACCAAACGACGTGTTGCTGGGCAACACTTTTATGTTTAAAAGTTTTACACGGTAAGAACTATCGTCATCGCACCAGATATATAGACTGGCAAATTAGTTTTTTACCACAGAGAATCGTTTAATATGGCAATTTAATATGATTTAAAACCAAGTAAAATGGCGTTAAGTTCGGCCGGACCGAACCACCACCTCGGGTATATATGTAAACCACCTTCATCAAAATTCGGTGAAAATTTCATACTTTATGTACCATAGCAGTTATATCGAAATATGTTCCGATTTGGACCAAATACTAATAAGTAAAATTCAATTGTTCCATTGTGCATAACAAAAAAGTGATCTTTTTAGTAGCTATATCTAAAAATAAACCAATATGAACCATATACGACACGGATGTCGAAAAGCCTAACATAAGTCATTGTGTCAAAATTCAGTGATATCGGATTATAAATGCGCCTTTTATGGGGCCAAGACTATAAATCGAGATATCGGTCTATATGGCAGCTATACAAATTTGGACCGATTTTGGTCAATTTGTAGAAAAATGTCGAAGAGCCTAACGCAACGTACTGTTCCAAATCTCGGCGAAGTCGGACAATAAATGCGCCTTTTATGGGCCCAAAACCTTAAATCGAGAGATCGGTCTATATTCAAATCTTGACCAATCGGGGCCATATTGAGGAAAGACGTCGAAAGGCCTAACACAACTTGCTGTCCGAAATTTCGGCGATTTCGGACCAAAAATGCGAAATATAGGACAATAAATGCGCCTTTTATGGCCTCAAAAAGAGATCGGTCTATATGGGGGCTATATCAAGCTATACTCCGACATAGCCCATCTTCTTAACCTGCTTATGGACAAAAAAAGAATTTGTGCAAAGTTTCAGCTCAATATCTCTATTTTTAAAGACTGTAGGTAGCGTGATTTCAACAGACAGTCGGACAGATGGACGGACATGTTTAGATCGTCTTAGATTTTTAAGCTGATCAAGAATATATATACTTTGTAGGGTCGGAAATGAATATTTCGATGTGTTGCAAACGGAGTGACAAAATGAATATACCCCCATTCTACGGTGGTGGGTATAAAAATGTCATTACAATTTTGTTCTTAAGCAAAATAATTTTAAGGCGGCCTTGGCCTCAGCAAAATTTTGTCTTTGTAGACTATTGTAAATATGGATTGTCATGACAATCAAGAATATACATACTTTATAGGGTCTTAGTCGAATATATCGAGGAGTTACAAACAGAATGACGAAAATAGTATACCCACATCCGTTGTTGGAGGGTATAAAAACATGTCCTTTTTGGGGTCGCAGATCAAAATTTCGAGGTGTTGCAAAACGGAATAAAAAGATTAGTGTTGCCCCATCCTATGGTCGTGGGTATAAAAATCAGCCTTGCACTTGTCTTGACAAGAAGAAGTACCACTTTATGTTATTATTTCTTGTCCGAATACGCGGATGTGAACATGTTAAAGTTATTAGAATTTTTAACGAAATCTTCCTGATTTAACGGAAGGAATTAGATGGAATCATCCTTCTACTGTTGTAATACAACGGACTTAAATTTTTAATGAATGAAATCGCAGACTGCCACTAAAATCTAAGCTAAATCGATATTATCATTATCATTCGAAGAACATTTACAAAAACTTCTCTAAAATGTATTTAGCACAGAAAATGTCCCGTTAAACTTATGCCATATACATCCACCCAAAAATTTTCACACAGCAATATTCTTTTGAGCAACTCGAAATGAGAACAACCAAGACATATGCCAGAAACAAATCATTTTAAATTGTGTAGTGGAAACAAAAACGAATCGCTTAACCATTTAAGAAAAACGAACCTAAATACTTGTCAAATTGTCGGGCGGAGAAACTTTTTACCCGGGAGCAACTTAATTGCTATGGTTTAACTGAAGGTCTATTTGCCAGCCATAAATCGTTGGAAGAAAGACGAAGAAAACTGCCATAAAATAAACGGAAAACATTAACCACTTTCGCAGCGATTTCTTGTTGTGGACTAATGGGCCTCCGCCCTTTGCGCACATTCCATACCATTTTGGAGTTTCTTCGAATGAACTGCAAAGAGAAATTTCCGCAAAGGGTCCAACAAGCGCATAACAAAGCAACCAACAAAATTCATTGCAACGTAATTACAATAATTGATTGTTTAACGGTAATTTAAGGAAGAATTCTCTCGAGGTCTTTTGCCATTATGGGGATACAAATTTAGCTCAGCTTAAACGGCTACGCAACAACAAGAATTGTAATCTTAGGATTTAAGTATGTAAATGTATTTATTCCTTTATCGCTTGGCAGCACAACATTATTTTGGCTACAATTGTTTTAAATTGGTTCAACATGCCACCACCGCAGCCACCTTCAACTAAGCAATCTTCACCATGGTATTGGTAGCAGAAAGCAAAGTATTCACGAAAAAAGAACCAGTCAGCAATATAAAAAAGGTGGTTAAATAATTGCCGTTCGCATGTAGGTGAGTTTGGTGGTTGAGCATTAGGAATTACAGCTAACCACAAAATCCTTAACCGTTTTCACCATTTCGCTAGTTATACCCACCACCGAAGGATGGGGGTATATTCATTTTGCCATTCCATTTGCAACACATCGAAATATCCATTTCCGACCCTATAAAGTATATATATTCTTGATCAGCGTAAAAATGTTAGACGATCTAGACATGTCCGTCCGTCTGTCTGTTGAAATCACGCTACAGTCTTTACAAATAGAGATATTGAGCTGAAACTTTGCACAAATTCCTTTTTTTGTCCATAAGCAGGTTAAGGTCGAAGATGGGCTGTATCGGACTATATCTTGATACAGCCCCCGTATAGACCGGTCCGACGCTTAAGGGTCTTAGACCAATAAAAGCTACATTTATTATCCGATTTTGCTGAAATTTGGGACAGTGACTTGTGTTAGACCCACCGACATCCTTAGTTAGTTTGGCCCAGATCGGTTCAGATTTGGATATAGATGCCATATAGACCGATCCTCCGATTAAAGGTCTTAGGCCCGTAAAAGCCACACTTATAATCCGATATTGCTGAAATTTGGGACAGTAAGTTGTGTTAGGCCCTTCGACATCCTTCGTCAATTTGGCTCAGATCGGTCCAGATTTGGATATAGCTGCCATATAGACCGATCCTCAAATTTAAGGTCTTAGGCCCGTAAAAGCCACATTTATTATCCCATTTTGCTGAAATTTGGGACAGTGAGTTGTGTTGGCCCCACCAACATCCTTCGTCAATTTGGCCCAGATCGGTCCAGATTTGAATATAGCTGCCATATAGACCGATCCTCAAATTTAAGGTCTTAGGCCCATAAAAGCCACATTTATCATCCCATTTTGCTGAAATTTGGGACAGTGAGTTGTGTTTATAGTCCGATTTAAGTGAAATTAAACACATTGACTTATGTTAGGCTTTAGAACATCCATATTGTATATGGTTCCAAGACCAATCTTTTGTAATACACAATTGAACAGTGACTTGTACTTAATAGTATTTGGTCCAAATCGGATCATATTTCGATATAACTGCTATGGGACATAAGGTATGCAATTTTCACCGGATTTTGATGAAAGGGGGTTTATACATATATCCGAGGTGGTGGGTATACACAGTTCGGCCCGCCCGAACTTAACGCTTTTTTACTTGTTACTTGTTATTCAGTGCGTTTCCATAATATCATCAAAGGTGGATTTCAGCTGAGTGTCTTAGCCAGTCGTACAGGGTCATTAAAATGTTTGATTTTTTACCCACCACCATAGGATGTGAGTATACTAATCTAGGCATTCCGTTTGCAACACCTCGAAATATTCGTCTAAGACCCCATAAGATCCCATATATTCTTGATCGTCTCGACGTTCTGATTGGAAATAGCCATGTCCGTCTGTCGAAATCACGATAGCGGTCGAACGCGTAAAGAAGAAATATTGCACAGTTATTAGTATTGATGTAGGTCGTTGAGGTCGCAAATGAGCCATATTGGTTCAGATTTAGATATAGCTCCCATATAAACTGGTCTCCAGATTTGACTTCATGAGCCCCTACAAGCCACGACTTTTGTCCGATTTGGCTGAAATTTTGCATTTAGTATTTTATTAAAATACTAGCTGACCCGAGCTCGCTCCGCTGCGCCTTCTTTTACTTTATAATGAACAAAAATTTCCTTGGAATATTTATTTTCGAAGATCTTTTATTGAGAGTTTAACAATATAAGTGCCTTTATCTGAATCCCATATGATCTTTATTGGTCTACGAATTTAAGTTTGGATGTAAGGTGTACTCCATTCTTAAAATACTTCATTTCAGCCCGATATTCTCATGATTTCTGATTTAGTGGTGTTTTCGGGGGAGAAGTGGTCCCCCAGATACTTGGCCCTGAAAAAATATCAGGATCGTGCCCTTCTCTTAAATACCATTTATTTAAACCCCATATTGCCATTGGCTTAAGAGGAGTTTACAGGATGAGGCGTCCCCCAATCACATGGCCCCAAAATAGGTTATCAAATTCGTTTTCTAATCTAAAATACCTTCCATTTGAGCCACATATTGGCATGGTCGAATTTTTTCCCTTTGGGGGTGTTTTGGGAAAGAGGTGATGCCCTAACTACATGGTCCTACATTCGGATATCAAATTCGTATTCTTCTTCCAAATACCTTTATTTGAGCCCTTATTGCGATGGTCAGTAAAAAAAAATGCTGTTTGTGGGGTATTTTGGGAAAGGGGTAGACCCCCAGAAAATTGGTCCCGAAAGTGGGTATCAATTCTTGCTCTAGCCCCCAATAGCTTTCATTTAAGCCCCACATTGTCATGGTCGGTAAATATGTCCGATTTAGGGTTGTTTTGGGGATTGGGGAGGTCCTCCAAACACTAAGCCCTGAAAATATATCAGCAACGTGCTCTATTCTCATATATCTATATATCATTTATTTGAACCCCATGTTGCCATTGCCCTCAAAATTGGATATTAAATTCGTTTTCTAATCTCATTTAAATTCCTTATTGCAAAAGTCAGCAAATATGTCCGGTTTGGGTATCGGCCCTAAAAACTATGAATATTTAGCTCCACTCTCTTTAGGATCCAAATTGTCTTGGTGAGCAAATACGTCCTAATTGGGGGTTGTTATGGTGGTGGGACGTCCGCAAGACAGTTGGCTCCTAATGTTGATATCAGATACGTGGTCTACTCCCAAATACCTGTAATTTGAGCCCCATATTTCCATAGTCGGCAAACGTGACCGACATGGGGGGTGTTTTGGGGGATGGGCGGCCACTCAGTGAGTTAGCCTTGAAAATATATATCGGATTCGTGTTCTACTTTAAAAACCCTCTTATTTGAGCCTCATATTACAATTGTCGGAAAATACTTACTATTTGGGTGGTGTTGTGGGGGTGGGTGTGGGGTGGCCCCATAGACAGTTTTCCCGAATATTGATATCAAAGTCGTGCTTTTCTCCCAAAGACCTTTCATTTGAGCCCCATATTGCTATGGTCGTAAATTTGTGCCCTTTGCGGGATATTTTTTGTGAGAGGCGGCCCCCCAAACACTTGGTCCCATATTAGAATATCAGATTCGTATTCTACATTCAAATACCTTTTATTTAAGCCCCATATTCCCATGGTCAGTAAATAAGTCCAGGTTGGGGGGTGTTTTGGGAAATGGGTGGACCCCCAGAAACATGGTCCCACATTTGGATATCAAATTCGTATTCTACTCGCAAATACCTTTCATTTGAGTCCCATATTCCCATGGTCAGTAAATAAGTCCAGGTTGGGGGGTGTTTTGGGAATTGGGTCCCCCAGAAACATGGTCCCACATTTGGATATCAAATTCGTATTCTACTCGCAAATACCTTGCATTTGAGTCCCATATTGCCATGGTCGGTAAATATGTCCGATTTAGGGGTGTTTTGGGGCTTGGGGTGGTCCCCCTAGCACTTGGTCCCACAATTGGATATCAGATACGTTTTATTATCCTAAATACCTTTCATTTGAGTCCCATATTGTCGTGATTGGCCTAAATATATGTTTGGTAGGTTTTAGAGTGGGGCAGCCCCTCTAGGTACCGCATCCGAAATTTGGATACTATATGAGAGCACACAAAATTTCGCTTAAATCGCACTACCCATCTCCGAGATCTGGCGTTTCTGAAAATTAGGGTAAGGGGGAGGGTCCGCGCCCCCTTCAGATATCAAAAATGTAGTACACTATTTTCACCACGAGGTCATTATGCACCATCTGTGAAAATTTTAAGAAAATCGGTTCAGCCGTTTCTGAGTCTATAAGGAACACACAAACATACAAACAAACAAACACAAATTGATTTTTATATAAAAGATTTCCCATATAAACCTATCTCCAGATTTGACATCTTTAGCCACTGGAAACCGCCATTTTCGTCCGATTTCGTTAAAATGTTGCACATTCGTTCTGTTATGACTTCCAGCAACTGCGCCAAGTACGGTCCAAAAAACCATAAAATTATGCCCTTCAACTAAGCTTATTTTGTATAAAATTTTAGCAGAATCCATGGTGGTGGGTTCCCAAGATTCGGCTCGGCCGAACATAGTACGCTTTCATTTGTTTTTGCTCTGTTGGCATGGCATTTTTTTAAAGCTTTGCGTTAAAAGTATGTTGCAAACGGAATTAGTTGACTGGCAAGAAACAATTGCATTATGTTTAATTTGAATTTGCGTTCTTGTGCTACTACGTTCCGTCTACTTCAATATCCTTCCTTGTGTCTGCACATTGCATTGAAATCGGTTTTTTGTTTTCGACTAAAAAGTGGGGTGTGAGTGATGATATTGTCTACAATAAAGTGACACAGTGTTACGATGCAATCTATTAAGTCTGTGATTAATATTTCCAGACAAATTTTAGATTAGTATGGTTACGATTTTCAAAACAAATTCGTTGGGTGACTACAATTGTCGATTCATTCATGTCTCTTTTGGGATGAGTAAAAAATTGCAAATTTTGCCCATGAACGTTCCACTAAGGAAAAGGGGCCAACTTCTCACATATCAATGAGTGCAGTCCGATTCAAGTATAAGCTCAACTTTGGAGAGACGTTTTACATGGTATAGTACCTGACAAATGTTGCCAGAATAAGGAGGGGAAAACCACCGCTGAACGTTTTTTCTCAAGGTCTCGCCAGGATTTGAACCCAGGCGTTTAGCGTCATAGGGGGACATGCTAATCTCCCGCAACGGTGGCCTTCAGATTAGTTTAATGATCGTAAATTTCTATTCAATAGAAAATTAAAGCCATAGAACATACACCACACCACAACAATGACTTGTCTTATTTATGTTCAAGACTTGTCTTATTTATGTTTAACTAGCTGGACCGGGCCCCCATCGCTGCGCCTTGTTTTACTTTATATGAAACAGATTGTCCTTTAAATATTTATTTTCGACAAATTTAGAGCTTTTAGTGAAATACCATGCCACGAAAATAGTATATGCATATCGCTTAATTAAGAGCATAACAATATAAGTGCCTTTATCTGAATACCATATGATTTTTATTGGACTACGAATCCGCTCAGAGTGTTTAATGTCACTTAAGTTTGGATGTTAGATGTACTCCATTCTTAAAGGACTATATTTCAGCCCTATATTCTCTTGATGTCCGATTAAAAAGAAAATATCTGCATCGTGCTCTTCTCTCAACTGTCATTTATTTAAACCCCATATTGTTTGCCATTGTTTTAAGGAGAGTTTATAGGATGAGGCGTCTCCCAAATATTGGTTATCAAATTCGTTTACTAATCTCATTTAGTTTTCATTTGAGCCACATATTGGCAAGGTCCGTACATTTTTACGCTTTGACGGTGCCCCAAATACATGGTCCCACATTTGGATATCAGATTCGTATTCTACTCCCAAATACTTTTATTTGAGCCCCATATTGCGATGGTCAGTAAGTAAATGCTGTTTGTGGGGTATTTTGGGAAAGTGGTTAACCCCCAGAAAATTGGTCCTAAAAGTGGGTATCAATTTCGTACTTTATTCTCCAATAAAGCATTTGAGCCACACATTGACATGATAGGTAAATATGTCCGATTTAGTGGTGTTTTGGTGAGTGGGTGGTACACCAAACACTTACACCTGCCATTGACCTCCAAATTGGATATCAAATACGTTTTCTAATCTCAAATACCTTTCATTTAAATTCTTTATTGCAAAAAGTCAGCAAATATTTCCGGTTTGGGGTATGGGGCCCTAAAAACTACCAATATCGAGCTCCACTGTCTTGAAGACTCAAATTGTCTTGGTGAGCAAATGCGTCCTATTTGGGGGGTTGTTATGGTGGTGGGACGTCCCCTAGACATTTGGTCCCGAATGTTGATATCAGATTCATGGTCTACTTCCAAATACCATTAATTTGAACCCCATATTTCCATAGTCGGCAAGTCCGGTTTGGGATTTGTCTTGGGGGATGCTGCGGCCACTCAGTGACTGGTCTTGAAAATATACAATATATCAGATTACTCTAAATACCTCATATTTGGGCCCCATATTGCAATAGTCAGCTAATACGTTCTATATGGGTGGTGTTATGGGGGTTGGTTGGCCCAATAGACACTTTTCCCGAATATTGATATCAGATTCGTGCTTTACTCCAAAAGACCTTTCATTTCAGCCCCATATTGCTATGGTTGTAAATTTGTCCTCTTTGGGGGATTTTTTTGGCGAAGGGTGGCCCCAAACACTTGGTTCCACATTTGGATATTAGATTCGTATTCTACATTCGAATACCTTTTATTTAAGCCCCAAATTGCCATGGTCACTAAATAAATACTGTCTGGGGTGTGTTTTGGGTAAGGGGTGGACCCCCCGAAACTTGGTCCCACATTTGGATATCAGATTCGTATTCTTCTCGCAAATACCTTTCCTTCGAGTCCCATATTGGCATGGTCGCTAAATATGTCCGCTTTAGGGGTGTTTTGGGGTGGTCCCCCAATCACTTGATCCGACAATTAAATATCAGATACGTTTTCTTATCTTAAATACCTTTCATTTGAGTCCCATATGGTCGCGATCCGGCCCCCTTCAGATATCAAAAATGCACCATCTGTGAAAATTTTAAGAAAATCAGTTCAGCCGTTTTTGAGTCTATAAGAACACACAAACAAACCGACAAACAAACACAAATTGATTTTTATGCCCTCCACCATAGGGTGGGGGGTATACTAATTTCGTCATTTTGTTTGTAACTACTCGAAATATTTGTCTGAGACCCCATAAAGTATATATATTCTTGATCGTCGCGACATTTTATGACGATCTAGCCATGTCCGTCCGTCTGTCCGTCCGTCCGTCTGTCCGTCCGTCCGTCTGTCCGTCCGTCCGTCTGTCCGTCCGTCCGTCCGTCCGCCCGTCCGTGCGCAATTCTTATCCGATTTGAATGAATTTTTGCACGAAGTATTTTGTTATGATATTCAACAACTGTGCCAAATATGGTTTAAATCGGTTCATAACCTGATGTAGCTGTCATATAAACCGATCTTGGGACTTGACTTCTTGAGCTTCTAGCTTCCGATTTGGTTTTTGAATTTTGAAATTTGAAATTTTTCATGACGTATTTTGTTTTTACTTTCAACAACTGTGTCAAATAAGGTTCAAATCGGTTCATAACCTGATATAGCTGCCATAGAAACCGATCTGGGATCTTGACTTCTTGAGCCTCTAGAGGTCGCAATTATTATCCGATTTGCCTGAAATTTTGTACGACGGATCCTCTCATGACTATCAACATTCGTGTTTATTATGGTCTGAATCGGTCTATAGCCCGATACAGCTCCCATATAAATCGATTTCTCTATTTTACTTCTTGAGCCCCAAAGGGCGCAATTCTTATTCGAATTGGCTGACATTTTACACAGGTCTCCAACATATAATTTAATTGTGGTCCAAACCGGACACTATCGTGATATCGCTCTAATAGCAGAGCAAATCTTTTCTTATATCCTTTTTTTGCCTAAGAAGAGATGCCGGGAAAAGAACTCGACAGATGCGATCCATGGTGGAGGGTATATAAGATTCGGCCCGGCCGAACTTAGCATGCTTTTACTTGTTACATATAAGATACGAATAATCAGCATCTATTCTCATATGTGTGCGATTAAATCGAAAGAGGGCGACCCGGTAGCCGAGTTGGTCTCGTGCTCGGATTACGAGTGCAGGGGTCGTGGGTTCGATTCCCGCCAGAAGCCTTGGTCTGTCGCTACTGTGGTATCACAATGGACTTAAAATTGTCTAAGTGAGTCTGTAAAGGACTACCACACTTACCTAACCTAACCTAATCGAAAGAGTTGCATATTTATTCCAAAGTCCATTTGTCACATTTAACAACTTCAGAGTTGGTACTTTTGAAATTACATGTGACAAGTCTTATGCTGTAGCTTATTATAATAGCAGCTTAAGAGGGATTGTCATGAGAAATCTTTAGGAGTGGGTGCTTCAAATGTCATGGATCGGTAGGTTGTACTTATCTCGAAGAAATTGCGAAATAACCTCAATGAAATGTATGAAACACTGACCAAGTTTGACATTTTGTCTTATAAGCTGTCTCCTTTACCAATGCATGTTTTTTCTTGTAGCCATGGACTCTTTTAGCCATCCCATAGGATGGGGGTCCTCATCTCAAAGGATGAGGGTATACTTATCTAGTCATTCCGTTTGTAACACCTTGAAACATTCGTCCAAGAACCCATATCTTATATATAAAAATCAATTTGTGTTCGATTGTATATTTGTTTGTTTGTTTGTATGTTTGTGTGTTCCTTATAGACTCAGAAACAGCTGAACCGACTTTCTTGAAATTTTCACAAATGGTACATATTGACCCCGTAGTGAAAATATGGTACTACATTTTTTGATATCTGAAGGGGGGGCGGACCCTCCCTCTTATCCTAATTTTCAGAAACACCATATCTTGGAGATGGGTGGTGCGATTTAAGCGAAATTTTGTGTGCTCTCATATAGTACCCTACAATTAAAAATTTGGTATCCAAATTTCGGATCGGGTACCTAGGGGGCTGCCCCACCCTGAAACCTACCAAACATATATTTAGACCAATCACGACAATATGGGACTCAAATGAAAGGTCTTTGGGAGAAAAGCACGACTTTGATATCAATATGAGGGAAAAGTGTCTATGGGGCTACCCCACCCCCACAACACCACCCAAGTAAGTATTTTCTGAATATTACAATATGAGGCTCAAATAAAAGGGTTTTTGAAGTGGAACACGATATATATTTTCAAGGCCAACTCACTGAGTGGCCGCCCATCCCCCAATACACTCCCAAGCCGGTCATTTTTGCCGACTATGGAAATATGGGGCTCAAATTAAAGGTATGTGGGAGTAGACCACGTATCTGATATCAACATTAGGAGCCAACTGTCTAGCGGACGTCCCACCACCATAACAACCCCTAAATAGGACGTATTTGCTCACTAAGACAATTTGGGTCCTAAAGAGAGTCATAGTTTTTAGGGCCAATACCCAAACCGGACATATTTGCTGACTTTTGCAATAAGGAGTTTAAAGAAGATTAGAAAACGAATTTAATATCCAATTTTGAGGGCAATGGCAATATGGGGTTCAAATAAATTATATATATATATATATATATATTATATATATTATATATATATATATATATATATATATATATATATATGAGAATAGAGAACGTTGCTGATATATTTTCCGGGCTTAGTGTTTGGGGGACCACCCAATCCCAAAAACACCCCTTAATCGGGCATATTTACCCACCATGTCAATGTGGAGCTTAAATGAAAGGTATTGGGGGTAGAGCAAGAATTGATACCCATTGTCGGGACCATTTTTCTGGGGTCTACCCCTTTCCCAAAATACCCCACAAACAGCAATTTTTTGTGACCATCGCTCCAATGAAGGTATTTGGGAGTAGAATACGAATTTGATATCCAAATGTAGGACCATGTATTTAGGGCATCACCCCTTTCCCAAAACACCCCCAAAGGGGAAAAAATTTTCGACCATGCCAATATGTGGCTCAAATGTATTTGAGATTAGAAAACGAATTTGATAACCTATTTTGGGGCCATGTGTTTGGGGGACGCCTCATCCTGTAAGCTCCTCTTAAGCCAATGTCAATATGGGGTTTAAAAAAATGGTATTGGAGAGAAGAGCACGATGCTGATATTTTTTCAGGGCCAAGTATCTGGGGGACCACCTCTCCCCCGAAACACCTCGAAATTTACGTCTAAGACCCTATAAAGTAATGGGTGATTTTTTTGAGGTTAGGATTTTCATGCATTAGTATTTGACAGATCACGTGGGATTTCAGACATGGTGTCAAAGAGAAAGATGCTCAGTATGCTTTGACATTTCATCATGAATAGACTTACTAACGAGCAACGCTTGCAAATCATTGAATTTTATTACCAAAATCAGTGTTCGGTTCGAAATGTGTTTCGCGCTTTACGTCCGGTTTATGGTCTACATAATCGACCAAGTGAGCAAACAATTAATGCGATTGTGACCAAGTTTCGCACTCAGTTTACTTTATTGGACATTAAACCAACCACACGAATGCGTACAGTGCGTACAGAAGAGAATATTGCGTCTGTTTCTGAGAGTGTTGCTGAAGACCGTGAAATGTCGATTCGTCGCCGTTCGCAGCAATTGGGTTTGTGTTAGTCGACCACATGGAAGATTTTACGCAAAGATCTTGGTGTAAAACCGTATAAAATACAGCTCGTGCAAGAACTGAAGCCGAACGATCTGCCACAACGTCGAATTTTCAGTGAATGGGCCCTAGAAAAGTTGGCAGAAAATCCGCTTTTTTATCGACAAATTTTGTTCAGCGATGAGGCTCATTTCTGGTTGAATGGCTACGTAAATAAGCAAAATTGCCGCATTTGGAGTGAAGAGCAACCAGAAGCCGTTCAAGAACTGCCCATGCATCCCGAAAAATGCACTGTTTGGTGTGGTTTGTACGCTGGTGGAATCATTGGACCGTATTTTTTAAAAGATGCTGTTGGACGCAACGTTACGGTGAATGGCGATCGCTATCGTTCGATGCTAACAAACTTTTTGTTGCCAAAAATGGAAGAACTGAACTTGGTTGGCATGTGGTTTCAACAAGATGGCGCTACATGCCACACAGCTCGCGATTCTATGGCCATTTTGAGGGAAAACTTCGGAGAACAATTCATCTCAAGAAATGGACCGGTAAGTTGGCCACCAAGATCATGCGATTTGACGCCTTTAGACTATTTTTTGTGGGGCTACGTCAAGTCTAAAGTCTACAGAAATAAGCCAGCAACTATTCCAGCTTTGGAAGACAACATTTCCGAAGAAATTCGGGCTATTCCGGCCGAAATGCTCGAAAAAGTTGCCCAAAATTGGACTTTCCGAATGGACCACCTAAGACACAGCCGCGGTCAACATTTAAATGAAATTATCTTCAAAAAGTAAATGTCATGGACCAATCTAACGTTTCAAATAAAGAACCGATGAGATTTTGCAAATTTTATGCGTTTTTTTTAAAAAAAAAGTTATCAAGCTCTTAACAAATCACTCTATATATATATTCTTGATCGTCGTGACATTTTAAGTTAATCTAGCAATGTCCGTCCGTCTGTCGAAGGAGTCAAGCTAGGCGCGTAAAATTTTGCCCAAATACTTCGGTAGATAGAATTGTAAATGGGCCAAATCGGTCAATGTTTAGATACAGCTGCAATATAAACCGATTCTTGGGTCATGACTAGAACTTCTAGAGGGCGCAATTTTCTTCCGGATTGGCTAAAAATTTGCAGAAAGTATTTTGGAATGACTTCCAACAACTGTGCCAAGTATGGTCTAATCAGTTCATAACCTGATGAAGCCGCCATATAAACTTATCTCCCGATTATACTTCTTGAGCTTAAAGAGGGCGCAATTGTTATCCAGTATAGCTGCCTCACTAACTGATCTTCAAATTTGACACTCTGAACAACTGGAGGGCCCAATTTTTGCGCGATTTGCCTGCAATTTTGAAGGTAGTGTTTTTTTAACAGCCATGACAAGTACAGTCCATATCGGCCAATAACTTGATGTATCTTATGCTCTTGGGAATCCGCCACCATGGAGCCTGGCAAAATGTATACAAAACAAGTAAGAGCGTGCTAAGTTCGGCCGGGCCGAAACTTATATACCCTCCACCATGGATCTCATTTGTCGAGTTCTATGCGCGGTATCTCTTTGTAGGCAAACAAATAATATTGAATAAGAACTGTTATGCTATTGGAGCTACATCAAGTTATAGTCCGATTCGGACGGTAAATGAATGCTGACCATTGTAGAAGTCATTGTGTAATATTTAAGTTCATTCGGATAAGAATTGCGCCTTATAGGGGCTCAAGAAGCAAAATCGGGAGATAGGTTTATATGGGAGCTGTATCAAGCTATTGATTGATTTAGACCATACTAGACACGTATGATGAAGGTCATGAGAGAAGCCGCTGTACAAAATTTCTGCCAAATTGGATGAGAATTGCGATTTGCGCCATACTTAGCATGGTTATTGGAAGACATGACAAAACACGTCATGCAAAATTTCTGCCAAATCGGATGAGAATTGCGCGCTTTAGTAGCTCAAGAAGTCAAGATTCCAGATCGGTTTGTATAACAGCTATATCAGATTATGAACCGATTTGAATCAATTTTAATACAGTTGTTGGAAGTGATACCAAAACACTCGGACATGGCTAGATCGACTTAAAATGACATGACGATCAAGAATAGATATACCTTATGGGGTATCAGACGCATATTTCGAGGTGTTACAAACAGAATGACGAAATCAGTATACCTCTATCCTATGGTGGAGGGTATAATAAATTAAGTTAAAGGGCATAATTTAATTCTACATACCAAACTTCAGTCAAACCACCAAAAATTAAAGCTTCTAGGAATCGAACAAGGATGATCGAGACCGGTTTACATGGGAGCAATATCAAGTTATAGACTAATTTGGCACAGTTGTTGGAAGTCGTAATAGAACACCGCGTGCAAAATTTCAGCCAAATCTGACAAAAATTGTGGCTTGTAAGGTCTC
Source organism: Stomoxys calcitrans (assembly GCF_963082655.1). Lineage (NCBI taxonomy): Eukaryota > Metazoa > Arthropoda > Insecta > Diptera > Muscidae > Stomoxys > Stomoxys calcitrans. Next base: position 79,854,067 of record NC_081552.1, on the reverse strand, counting down.
AAGAAGACAAATCGGGAGATCGGTTCATATGGGAGCTATTTCGGGTTATAAACTGATTCAGACCGTACTTGGCACAGTTATAGAAAGTCGTAACACAAGAGTATTCTTATCATTAGATGCAGCTGTTATACAAATATATATTTATAAATCGGTCCAAATTTAGATAAAGCTGCCATATATGTATACCGCCCGATTTTCGCTCCAAGAGCCACTGCAAGCGCATTGATTGACTAATCTTACCAACACTTTTGCACAACGCTGTCTTCGACAACTACCATAATATCTTAGTTTGCTCGGTTCAGATTTAGATATACCTCCCATGGTCAACCGTAGTTATAACAAATTGAATATACTGGTATTTGCTCCAAATTTAATACGAATTGTTTAACAACCCATCTGAAAACATCCGACGAGGTCCATCAAAATTGGTACAGAATTGGATATAGCTCCCATATTGTACTTGTGATAAAATTGCAATCGCAAATTTGTCCATGAGCATTCCATTGAGGAACAATGGAAAGCTTCTCACATATCAGTGAATACAGTCCGATTCCAGTATTTTCAGCTGAGTGATAAGGGGCCTTCGTTTTTATTTTATTTTTATCCAGCACTAGCTGACCCGGGCCTGTTCCGCTGCGCCTTCTTTTACTTTATATGGAACAGACGTTTCCTTGCAATATTTATTTTCGACAATTAAAGAGCTTTTAGTGAAATACCATGCTACGAAAATAATATATCGCTTGACTAACAGTTTAACAATATAAGTTCCTTTATCCGAATCCCATATGATCTTCATTGGTCAACGAATTTAAGTTTGGATGTAAGGTGTAAGGTGTCATAAAATGCTTTATTTCAGCCCGATATACTCATGATGTCTGATTTAGTGGTGTTTTCGGGGGAGAGGTGGTTCCCCAAATACCTGGCCCTGAAAAAATATCAGCATCGTGCTCTTCTCTCAAATACCATTTATTTAAACCCCATTGGCTTAAGAGGAGTTAACAGGATGAGGCGTCCCCCAAACACATGGCCCCAAAATAGGTTATCAAATTCGTTTTCTAATATCAAATACATTTCATTTGAGCCACATATTGGCATGGTCGAAAAATTTTTTCCCTTTGGGGGTGTTTTGGGAAAGGGATGATACCCTAAATACATGGTCCTACATTTGGACATCAAATTCGTGTTCTACTCCCAAATATCTTTATTTGAGCCTCATATTGCGATGGTCACTAAAAAATTGCTGTTTATGGGGTATTTTGAAAAAGGGGTAGACCCCCAGAAAATTGGTCCCGACAACGGTTATCAATTCTTGCTCTACCCCCCAATACCTTTCATTTAAGCTCCACATTGACGTGGTGGGTAAATATGCCCGATTAAGGAGTGTTTTGGGGAGTGGAGTGGTCCCCCAAATTCTAAGCTCTGAGAATATATCAGCAACGTTCTCTATTCTGATACATCTATATATCATGTATTACTGCAAAAGTCAGCAAATATGTCCGGTTTGGGGTATTGGCCCTAAAAACTATGAATATTAAGTTCCACTCCTTTTAAGACCGAATTTGTCTTGGTGAGCAAATACGTCCTTTTTGTGGGTTGTTATGGTGATGGGACGTCCGCTAGACAGTTGGCTCCTAATGTTGATATCACATACGTGGTCTACTCCCACATACCTTTTGTTTGAGCCCCATGTTTCCATAGTCGGCAAACATGACCGGCTTGGAGGTGTTTTGGGGGATGGGTGGCCATTCAGTGACTCTACTCTAAAAACCCTCCTATTTGAGCCTCATATTGCAATAGTCAGAAAATGCTTACTATTTGGGTGGTGTTGTGGGGGTGGGGTGGCCCTATAGACACTTTCCCGAATATTGATATCAAATTCGTGCTTTACTCCCAAAGACCTTTCATTTGAGTCCAATATTGCTATGGTCGTAAATTTGTCCTTTTTGGTGAGAGGCGGCCCCCCAAACACTTGGATTCAGATTCGTAGTCTGGGGGTGGACCCCCAGAAACGTGGTCCCACATTTGGATATCAGATTCGTATTCTACTCGCAAATACCTTTCATTTGAGTCCCATATTGCCATTGTTGGTAAATATGTCCGATTTAGGGGTGTTTTGGGGTTTGGGGTGGTCCCCCTAATACTTGGTACGATAATTGGATATCAGATACGTTTTCTTATCCTAAATACCTTTTATTTGAGTTCCATATTGTCGTGATTGGTATTAATATATGTTTTGTAGGTTTTAGGGTGGGGCAGCCCCCTAGGTACCCCATCCGAAATTTGGATACCAAATTTTTATTCTAAGGGTACTATATGAGAGCACACAAAATTTCGCTTAAGTCGCACCACCTATCTCCGAGATCTGGCGTTTCTGAAAATTAGGGTGAGAGGGAGGGGCCGCCCCCCCCCCCCATCAAACATCATAAAATGTAGTGCCTTTTTTTCACCACGGGATCATTATGCACCATCTGTGAAAATGTCAAGAAAATCGGTTCAGCCGTTTCTGAGTCTATAAGGAACACACAAACATACAAACAAACAAACCTAAAAACAAACACAAATTAAATTTTATATATAAGACTAGGTGAGCCCGGCCGCCTCTGCTGCGCCCGATTATGGTATGTCGGAGTGAAGTACTCTAAATTTGAACATTTCTACGTAATTGTAGTTGAAAATGAATTCCAATTTTCCTATGGGTTTTTCTACACTCAAGTACCTCTTATTTAAACCCCACATTGCAGTGGTCAGTAAAAGTCCTTCTTGGGGTGTGGTGGACCCCCAGGACCCCCCTTCTTGGGGTGTGGTGGTCCCAAAAGTGAAAGTCAATTTCGTGCTCTATTTCCAAAGATTTTGCATTTAAGATCCATATTGCTATGATCGGTAAATATGTCCGATTTTAGGGGGTTTATAGTGGTTGGGCGATCCACGAAACACTTAGTTCGCAATTGGATATCAGATTCGTTTCCTACTCTCCAATACCTTTAATTTGATTCCCATATTGAAGTGGTTGGTCGATAAATCCGTTTGCCGGGTTTTGGGGGTGGGCGGCTCTCCTAGGCATCCCACCCCAGAATTTGATACCTAATTTTTTGCTTTTAGATCCTTCGTATATACCTATATTTTATTTTTATACCCTTCACCATAGGATGGGGGGTATACTAATTTCGTCATTCTGTTTGTAACTACTTGAAATATTCGTTATTGACCGATTTTGCCGAAATTTGGGACTGTGAGGCCATCGTAGCGCAGAGGTTAGCATGTCCGCCTGTGACGCTGAACGCCTGGGTTCGAATTCTGTCGAGACCATCAGAAAACATTTTCAGCTGTGGTTTTCCCCCCCTAATGCTGTCTACATTTGTGAGGTACTATGGCATGTAAAACTTCTCTCCAAAGAGGTATCGCACTGTGGCACGCCTTTCGGGCTCTGCTCTAAAAAGGAGGCTACTTATCATTGAGCTTAAACTTGAATCGGACTGCACTCATTGATATGTGAGAAGTTTGCCTCTGTTCCTTAGTGGAATGTTCATGGGCAAAATTTGCAATTTGCCATGTAGACCGATCTGCCGATAAAGGGTCTAGAGCCCATAAAGCTTTGTTTATACCCAAATTCGCTGAAATTCGAATCAGTAAGTTATTGACCGATCTGTCCATGAAGGAACTGAAGCCCATTAAACCTTTATTTATTACCTGATTTCGTGGAAATTTTTAATAGTGAGTTGTTTTAAGCATCCTGACATCCGAATCAGATCAGGCTATGCTGATATATCTGTCCTATAGACCGATCTTCGAATTTTGGGTCTTATTCGCGAATTTCGAATTTCTTCCCTGATTTCGCTAAAGCTGTTACTTGTATATGAATTCTCGGGATCCGAATAAAATATGAACGGAACCAGCCCCTATTTAGATAAAACTATGGATATAGTAGTGGAATTATAATAAAATAGGATGATTATTATGTCGTTGGTGGTGGGTAACCAAAGTTCGGCACTGCCGAACTTAACACGTTTTTAATTGTTTTATTTCATGGGAGCACCCATACACATGCAAAACATTTTTTGCACCAACAATATTTGTAGCAACCAGTTTACTAAAAACAAGTAACATTCGTTAAAGTTAGTGAGCTAAAGTGTGCCACGAGTTCACCTATAGAAAAACAATGGGTGGGGGAAACATGAAGAAATTACTATAAACAAGTAAAAGCGTGCTAAGTTCGGCCGGGCCGAATCTTATATACCCTCCACCATGGATCGCATTTGTCGAGTTCTTTTCCCCGCATCTCTTCTTAGGCAAAAAAAAAGGATATAAGAAAAGATTTGCTCTGCTATTAGAGCAAGACCTGGAGACCTGTGTAAAATGTCAGCCAATTCGAATAAGAATTGCGCTCTTTGTGAGCTCAAAAAGTAAAATAAAGAGATCGATTTATATGGGAGCTGTATCGGGCTATTGACCGATTCAGACCATAATAAACACGTATGTTGATGGTCATGAAAGAATCCGTCGTACAAAATTTCAGGCAAATCGGATAATAATTGCGACCTCTAGAGGCTCAAGAAGTCAAGATCCCAGATCGGTTTATATGGCAGCTATATCAGGTTATGAACCGACTTGTACTTTATTTGACACAGTTGTTGAAAGTAACAATAAAAAACGTCCTGCGAAATTTCAGCCAAATCGGATATGAATTGCGCCTTCTAGAAGCTCAAGAAGTCAAGTCCCCAGATCTGTTTATATGACAGCTATATCAGGTTATGAACCGATTTGAACCATACTTGGCACAGTTGTTGGATATCATAACGAAATACTTCGTGCAAAAATTCTTTCAAATCGGATAAGAATTGCGCCCTCTAGAGGCTCAAGAAGTCAAGACCCAAGATCGGTTTATATGACAGCTATATAAGGTTATGGACCGATTTAAACCATACTTGGCACAGTTGTTGGATATCATAACAAAATACGTCGTGAAAAATTTCTTTTCAATCGGATAAGAATTGCGCACTCTAGAGGCTCAAGAAATCAAGACCCCAGATCGGTTTATATGGCAGCTATATCAGGTTATGGACCGATTTGAACCATACTTGGCACAGTTGTTGGATATAATAACGAAACACGTCGTGCAAAATTTCATTCCAATCGGATAAGAATTGCGCTCTCTAGAGGCTCAAGAAGTCAAGACCCAAGATCGGTTTATATGGCAGCTATATCAGGTTATAAACCGATTTGAACCATACTTGGCAATGTTGTTGGATATCATAACAAAACACGTCGTGCAAAATTTCATTCCAATCGGATAAGAATTGCTTACTCTAGAGGCTCAAGAAGTCAAGACCCAAGATCGGTTTATATGGCAGCTATATCAAAACATGGACCGATATGGCCCATTTACAATGCCAACTGACCTACACTAATAAGAAGTATTTGTGCAAAATTTCAAGCGGCTGGCTTTACTCCTTCGGAAGTTAGCGTGCTTTCGACAGACAGACGGACGGACGGACGGACAGACGGACGGACATGGCTAGATCGACATAAAATTTCACGACGATCAAAAATATATATACTTTATGGGGTCTCAGACGAATATTTCGAGTAGTTACAATCAGAATGACGAAATTAGTATACCCCCCATCTTATGGTGGAGGGTATAAAAACGAAGAAGATAAAAAACGGATCCCCCCATGTTGACAACCCCCACATTCGTTTTAAAGAGTATGATTTGTGTATCTGCACCAGAACTGTCGGCACTCTTTATAGAGAAGGTGCAGTACAGACACTGACGGATGTATTGAAGAAATACAGGACAGACATTACCGCCATACAGGAAGTGTGATGGCTCGGGAAGGGCTCCACAACAATACTGAGAGGCGACGCAATATATTATATCTGGCATGAAACGAGGCATGAATTTGGCTGTGAATCTGTGGTTAATCGGAGACTTCAACACCATGTCTTCAGGTTTATTTCGTTGGATGAGAGGCTAGCCACAATCCGTATGAAGGCCAAATTCTTCAAAATCTCCTTACTCACGGCTATGTCCCGACGAAAGAAAAAATGAACGTACCAAGGATATTTTCTACGAGCCCCTAGTAAGAGAATGTGACTGGGACAGCGGTCCCATGATGCTAAAATCATTCCGAGAGATTTTAATGCAAAAACAAGTAAAATCATGTTAAGTTCGGCCAGGTTGAATCTTGTATACCCCCCACCATGGATTGTATTTGTCGAGTTCTTTGCTCGGTATCTCTTTTTAGGCAAACAAAGAATAATGAATAAGAACTGGTATGCTATTGGAGCTAAAGCAAGTTATAGTCCAATTCGGACCTTAAATGAATTGAATTTTATATGGGAGCTGTATCAAGCTATTGATCGATTTTGACCATATTAAACACGCATGTTGAAAGTCATAAGAGAAGCAGTTGTACAAAATTTCTGCCAAATTCGATGAGAATTGCGCCCTCCAGAGGATCAAGAGTCAAGATCCCAGATCAGTTTATAGAGCAGATATATCAGGTTATGTACCGATTTGCGTTATACTTATCACAGTTATTGGAAGTCATAATAAAACACCACGTGCAAAATTTCTGTCAAATCGGACGAGAAGAAGTCAAGACCCAAGATCGGTTTACATGGCAGCTATATCAAAACATTGACGGATTTGGCCCATTTACAATCCCAACCAACCTACACTAACAAAAAGTATTTGTGTAAAATTTCAAGCGCCTAGCTTAACTCCTTTAAAAGTTTGCGTGCTTTCGACAGACAGACTGAAAGACGGACGGGCCGACGGACAGACGGACGGACATGGCTAGATCGACTTAAAATGACATGATGATCAAGAATATATATACTTTATGGGGTCTGAGACGCATTTTTCGTGGTGTTACAAACAGAATGACGGAATTAGTATACCCCCATTCTATGGTGGAGGGTATAATAAGGAAGGAAAATATCATTGGCCCAACAGTAGGAAAATTTAGTTTACACCAAGAAACTTCCGATAATGGATTGAGGCTAATAGAATGCGGTAAAGAACATGGTAATTAGCAGCACTAGAATCCAACATCGAAGAATTCACACGGCCATATGGCTGTCGATCAAAACACAAGAAACCAAATAGATCAAGTTGTGATAGATGGAAGCCATTCAAAAAGCGTGTTTGATTAGATGTACGATCGATCCAAGGGGCGAACATCGATTCGGATTATTACTTTGTTGCAGCAAAGGTTCGCACACGTCTTTGTGCGGCGAAAAACGTACGATCTGGTACTGCGCGAAAGCTGGACATCAGAAAGCTGCAAACGCAACAAGCGTCAACCGCATACTCCACTCGACCAAAACAATTGCTTGAAGAAAGCTCTCCCTATACCGATAGTAATGCAGCGTAATGCCACACCATTGCCCACTCCATGGAAAGAGCCGCAACATCCATACTTGGGTACCAAAAGCTTCCCTCAAGGAACCCATGGTACGACCAGGAGTGCCAAACAGTTACTGCGGCATACAGGGAAACACTAGTCATAGATAAATTATATAAAGATAAAGAATTTGAGCTTCGCTCATAGACTAGTTGGTGGCGCTTGTGAATACAGATAAATGAGAATTATCTAAGAACATGCCGCAAGCAGAATTCTGCTCTCAATGGATTTTTTAATGCATTTTTTCCTTTCCCATGAAGGAAACTACGGTATATATAGGTTTTCGGCATACGTGTATCTTTCTTTCTGTTATTTCTTTTCTTTTTGCTGTAAATTTGATTTTTTAATTTTTTCGGCAGAGTTGCTTGCTTTGAAGAAATACCGCGGTTGGCTAGGTCATATTGTCGGAATGGATGAAGGAAACCCACCAAACTAGTCTTTCGAAGGCGACGACGATAGTACACGTAAACTAGGACGACCAAGAAGCCGATGGAATGATCAAGTGCTGGGAGACACAGATATTTTAGAAGAATCGCAGAAGATCGGGCGCTTGGAACGCTATTCTATTGGGTTGCCCAAAAAGTAATTGCGGATTTTTTAAAAGAAAGTAAATGCATTTTTTATAAAACTTAGAATGAACTTTAATCAAATATAATTTTTTTACACTTTTTTTCTAAAGCAAGCTAAAATTAACAGCTGATAACTGACAGAAGAAAGAATGCAATTACAGAGTCACAAGCTGTGAAAAAATTTGTCAACGCCGACTATATGAAAAATCCGCAATTACTTTTTGGGCAACCAATACATTCGGCTAATAGGACAAATGTTCTGTTATAGCCAACTTAAGTAAGTAAGTATATAAGATTTTATACCGATTTGGATCGTATTTGGGACGGTTATTGGTAGACGTAACAGAACTCGACTTGTTAAATTTCAGTCAAATGGGGGGAATCGGTTTAAATGGCAGCTATATCCAAATCTAAACCGATATGGCCCATTTGCAGTCCTCAACTTTAATATGAATTTTGTGTCCGAAATTTCTAGCCGACATCTTAATTCGTTCGGCCGATTTCGTAATTTTGACAGACGGGCGTATCTACAATAGATCGACTGAGAATGTCAAGCCACTCAAAAATATACAAGCTTTAACAAACGGAATGGCTTGATTTGTATAACCCCCATCCTATGGTGTGGGTATAAAAATCCAACACCATTCGTTGAATTTTCAAATTCTTCGTTTGTCAATTGCTTATGCATCCCCAACTCACTGTTCTTGCAGGTGGTTGATGAACTCGTATCCTTTCTCATACCTCAAATGAGGATATTAGATTAAATGCTATTTAAAATTTTATATGGTTTTAACAAATTCTTTTGAAGTTGTAGCAGCGTTTTTTGGCATTCAATCATCCTCAATTGAGGATATTAGATTAAATGCTATTTAAAATTTTATATGGTTTTAACAAATTCTTTTGAAGTTGTAGCAGTGTTTTTTGGCATTCATTCCCCATGCTATGAGTACTGCACAGTTTCGATTTTGCAGTACAATTATAGCATTAAATTATAAATCAAAGAGTTTTCAAATGAATTAGTCTTGAAATGAAAATAGATTATATTAGGGGTTGTTATTGTGGAATTCAAAAGGCTCAGCTAATCGTGTTGATAATATTTTAGAGGGAAATAAGGTATGAAAGTACAGAGTAAAGATGTAAGAGTGACGGAAAATCGTTGCAGAGTCAGTACTTATTGGTTTTAAGTAAATACAGAAATTTCATCGACCAAACTTGGAAAGATTCAAAAACTTGATAGCGGAGACTAAAAAGTATAACTCCAGGGCAACATCTTTTTCTAGAAAAGTTTTATTTGCCTGAAATATTCACAAATATAACCAACATTTAGTCCGTCCCTGAAAAATGCTTTGATTAGAGGTGGGAAGTTTAGTTCATTTGAGTGTTCGATCCTTCAGTTTCGTTCCACAAGGTGAACTAGTCCCTTTTCTTAGTTACTTTTTCAGTTTGACCTTTTATATTTCCTCATACAAAACAGATATTTTTGAACAAACGACGTTAAATTCTTATATTTACCAGTAGATACATAGTGATACAAAAATTCAGACTACAAAATAATGAGCTTGAAATAAATTTTTGGTGCTTTGTGCAAGAAGAAGTTGGTCAGGGGCTGCGGAGTCGGGGTCGTGGAGCCGGATATTGCAATTTTATCGATATAATTTTCTCGACTCCGACCCGGACAGGTATGGATTCTGCTAAAAATTTATGCAAAATAAATTTAGTTCAAAGGTATAATTTTATTGCACATTCTTCTGGAAACCAAACAAGGATGATCGAGAGACCGGTTTACATGGAAGCAATATCAGATTATGGACCGATTTAGACCGTATGTACAATATTTGTTGGAAGTCATAACTTAACACCACATGCAAAATTTCAGCAAAATCGGACACAAATTGCGACCTATAAGGGCTCAAGAAATTTAATCGGGAGATCGGTTTATGTGGGAGTTATATAAGGTTATAGACTGATTCGGACCGATTCGGAAAAACTGTGGCTCATAAGAGCTAAAGGACTCATATCAGGTTATAGACCGATTTGGACCGTACTTGGCACAGTTGTTGAAAGTCACAGCAGAATTTCAGCAAAATCGGGCAAAATTGCATCATCCAGAGGCTCAAGAAGTCAAATCGGAAGATCGGTTTATATGAGCGCTATTTTAGGTTACAGACCGATTCACATAGTTGTTGGAAGTCTTGCAAAATTTCAGCCAAATCGGACAAAAATTGCGGATTCCAGGGGCTCATGAAGTCACATCGGGAGATCAGTTTATATAGGAGCTATATCTAAATCTGAAACGATATGTCCCATTTGCAATCCACAATGACTTACATATTTAGTATCTGTGCAAAATTTAAAGCAACTTGCTTTGCGCGTTCGATCGCCATCGTGATTTTGACAGACGGACGGACATGGTTAGATCGAATCAGAATGTCTAGGCGATCCAGAATATACATACTTTTTGCGGTCAGAATATATATACTTTATGCGGTCTTAGACGAATATTTGGAGTTGTTACTAACGAAATGACTAGATTAGTATACCTCCATCCTATGGTAGTGGGTATAAAAACAGAAGGAACCATAGTTTGAATTGGAAAACATCAAAATCTATATATTGGGTTGCCCAAAAAGTAATTGCGGATTTTTCATATAGTCGGCGTTGACAAATTTTTTCACAGCTTGTGACTCTGTAATTGCATTCTTTCTTCTATCAGTTATCAGCTATTACTTTTAGCCCGACCCTAAAACACCCCAAATTGGTTTATTGGACGATAATGACAATATGGGGTTCGAATGAAATGTATTCGTGAGTAGATTACGAATATGGTCAGGAAGGAGGTATAGGCTATGTAATTTGTTGATGTTGGAAGGGGGCGAATCCTCTCCAGTTACCACAAAAACGCCACCCAAAATCAAAAGTTGACCGATAGGGACAATATGGGTATCAAATGAAAGATATTGGAGAGTAGAAAGCGAATGTGGTATAAAAACTTGGGTTCAAGTATCCAAGGGGCATCCCAAGCGCGAAAACTGTTCCAAATAGACATATTGGACGTATATATCAATATTGGACTCAAATGAAAGGTATTCGGGAGTAGACTACGAATGTGACATATAAAACGAGGTCCAAGTAAGTGATAGTCGCCCAATCCTCGATAAGCTCCCCAAATGGGAATACTACTCAATCATAGCTTGGTGAAACTCAAATGATAGGCATTTGAGAACAGATTACGAATATGACATTAGACTTTGTGTCCAAGAACCTAGGTGGTGTTTTACCTCCTAAAATGGCCTCCAATAGGTTATTTGACCTATTAAAACAATGGGGAATCAAGTGATAGGTTTTTTGAGTTGAGTGCGTCATTCAAGGGGCTGTGTGGCGCACAACTCTCATATAGACTTCCTCCACCAAACGGCTGTATACACCAATCATAACAATATGGGGTTAAATTAAAGGCATAAGGTTGTGTACTGCGAATCTGATATCATTTTTCTGCTCATATATCTAGCGGACCACCTCACCCCAAAACAGTCGATCAATTATAATGACCTCACGGGAGACTGTGTGATTTAATTAATGTGTAGGCCGCCATAGCCCCGAAATTATAACATTCAGCGTGAAAGCAGGAGTTACAAACCTTAACGATAAGGCTGCAACCATTTTTAGCTCACCTATAGACGAGACCAAACGACGTGTTGCTGGGCAACACTTTTTTGTTCAAGAGTTTTGCACGGTCAGAACTATCGCCACCGCACCAAATATACAGACTGGCAAATTACTTTTTTACCACAGAAAATCGTTTAATATGGCAATTTAATATGATTTAAAAACAAAAAGCGTTAAGTTCGGCCGGGCCGAACTTTGGATACCCACCACCTCGGGTATATGTGTAAACCACCTTTCATCAAAATTCGGTGAAAATTTCATACTTTATGTCCCATAGCAGTTATATCGAAATATGTTCCGATTTGGACCAAACACTAATAAGTACAATTCAATTGTTCAATTGTGCATAACAAAAAAGTGATCTTTTTAGTAGCTATATCTAAAAATAAACCGATCTGAACCATATACGACACGGATGTCGAAAAGCCTAACATAAGTCACTGTGTCAAATTTCAGAGAAATCAGATTATAAATGCGCCTTTATGGGGCCAAGACTCTAAATCGAGATACCGGTCTACATGGCAGCTATATCAGAATCTGGAGCGATTTAGGCCAAGTTGCAGAAAAATGTCGAAGAGCCAAACACAAAGCACTGTCCCAAATTTCGACGAAATCGGATAATAATTGCGCCGTTTATGGATCCAAAATCTTAAATCGAGAGATCAATCCATATGGCAGCTATATTCAAATCTGGACCGATCGGGGCAAATTGAAGAAGGACGTCGAAGAGCCCATCTAAACTCACTGTCTCAAATTTCAGCGACATCGGACAATAAATGCGCCTTTTATGGACCCAAAACCTAAATCCGAGATACCGGTCTATATGGCAGCTTTCAAATCTGGACCGATCTGTGCGATATTGCAGAAGTATGTCAAGGGGCTTAACTTAACTCACTGTCCCAAATTTTGGCGACATCGGACAATAAATGCGCCTTTTATGGGCCCAAAACATTAATTCGAGAAATTGGTCTATATGGCAGCTATATTCAAATCTGATCCGATCAGGGCCAAATTAAAGAAAGATGTCGAAGAGCCTAAGACACTGTTCCAAATTTCATCAAAATCGGATCATAAATGTGGCTTTTATGGGCCTAAGACCCTAAATCGGAGGATCGGTCTATATTGCAGACATATCCAAATCTGGACCGATCTGAGCCATATTGACGGAGGATGTCGAGAGGCCTAAGACAACATACTGTCCCAAATTTCAGCAAAATCGGATAATAAATGTGGCTTTTATGGGCCTAAGACCCTTAATCGGAGGATCGGTCTATATGGCAGCAATATCCAAATCTGAACCGATCTGAGCCAAATTGACGGAGGATGTCGAGAGGCCTAATACAACGTACTGTCCCAAATTTCAGCAAAATCGGATAATAAATGTACCTTTTTATGGGCCTATGACCCTTAATCGGAGGATCGGTCTATATGGCAGCTATATCCAAATCTGAACCGATCTGAGCCATATTGACGGAGAATGTCGAGGGGCTTAAGACAACGTACTGTCCCAAATTTCAGCAAAATCGCATAATAAATGTAGCTTTTTATGGGCCTATGACCCTAAATCGGAGGATCGGTCTATATAGCAGCTATATACAAATCTGAAGCGATCTGAGCCATATTGACGAGGATGCAAAATTTCAGCTCAATATCGCTATTTTTGAAGACTGTAGCGTGATTTCAACAGACAGACGGACGGACATGTCTAGATCGTCTTAGGTTTTTACGCTGATCAAGAATATATATACTTTATATGGTTGGAAATGGATATTTCGATGTGTTGAAAACGGAATGACAAAATGAATATACCCCCATCCGTCGGCTGTGGGTATAAAAAGGACCTTGATTTGCGGATCTGCACCTGGAATGTCCGCACTCTTTATAGAGAAGGTGCAGTATACGCGCTGGCGGATGTATTAGAGAAGTACAAGGCAGATATAACCGCCTTACAGGAAGTGCGATGGACCGGGAATGGCGTCACTACAACACCAAACGGTGACGAACTATATTATAGCTGCCATAACACGAGGAATGAATTTGGCTGCGGATTTGTGGTTAGTCGGAGACTGAAACACCTAGTCTCCAGCTTTACTCCGGTGGATGAAAGGCTAGCCACAATCCGCATAAAAGCCAAATTCTTCAACAACAGCCTTATATGTGCCCATGCCCCGACGGAAGACAAAGACGAGCAGACCAAGGATATTTTCTACGAGCGCCTAGAGGGAGAATATGACCGCTGCCCCGCCCATGATATTAAAATCATTCTGGAAGATTTTAATGCGAAAATAGGGAAGGAAGAAATTTTTGGTCCAACAGTCGGAAAGTTTAGCCTCCATGAGATAACATCCAGTAATGGGTTGAGGCTGATAGATTTCGCCTCGGCAAAAAACATGGTAGTTAGTAGCACCAGATTTCAACATAAAAAAAATATTCACAAAGCCACATGGCTGTCACCCGATCAAAACAAGAGAAACCAAATTGATCATGTTGTGATGGATGGAAGGCATTCATCCAGCGTGTTAGATGTACGATCGATCCGTGGAGCGAATATAGATTCGGATCATTACCTTGTTGCAGCAAAGGTTCGCACCCGTTTGAAAATGGCGAGGAAAGTACGATCTGACACTGCACGGAAGCTGGACATTGAAAAGCTGCAGACACAACAAATGGCAGCGGCATACTCCACTCGACTGACCCAACTGTTTGATGAAAGCACTCCTTGTTCCGATGATATAATGGCGCAGTGGCAAACAATTGCCCACTCCATGGAAAATGCCGCGAAATCCGTACTTGGGTACCGGAAGCCTCCTCCAAAAAACCCATGGTACGCCCAAGAGTGTCGAGATGCTACTGAAGCCAAGAATGCGGCATATAGAGCAACCCTGCAATCAGTAGCAACGCGCCAGATGAAGGAGAGGTATTGGGAGAAAAGGAGAGAGGAGAAACGTCTATTCCGCAGAAAGAAAAAAGAAATGGAAAGACGTGAGTGCGAGCGAATTGTGATGTACTGGAGTCAGAATGAAGTCCGGAAATTCTACCAAAGAATTAAACACCAAACCGATGGCTTTGGTGCAGGCACATCCTCCTGCAGAGGCAAAGAAGGAAATCTGGTAACTGACACAGACAACATGCTGAGGATATGGAAAGAACATTTTACCCAACTGCTAGTGTCCAATGTTGGCGGCGAAGAGAAAACCGCAGAACCAATCCCTGATGATGGTATAGAATGTTCACCTCCTAGTCAGAATGAGGTCCAAGTAGCAGTAACCCGACTAGAGAACAACAAGGCAGCAGGAGCCGACGGGTTACCCGCTGAACTATTTAAGACCAGAGGCGACACGCTGATAAGGCGTATGCGTCAGCTTATCTGCGCAATCTGGCTAGAAGAACGCATACCCGATGATTGGAACCTCAGCATACTATGTCTCGTACATAAGAAAGGAGACAAGACGGAATGTGCCAACTACATAGGAATGAGTCTCCTCTCCATCGCATACAAGATACTCTCGAGCGTACTGTGTGAAAGATTGAAACCTTAAGTCAATGAGATAATTGGGCCCTATCAATGCGGCTTTAGACCAGGTAAATCCACCCTAGACCAGATATTCACACTGCGCCAAATCGTGGAAAAGACCCGAGAAGTATAAATCAACACCTATCACCTCTTTGTTGACTACAAAGCCGCCTTCGATACTCCTTTACGTTCAAAGGTTTTTCAAGCCATGTCTGAGTTTGGTATCCCTGCAAAATTAATAAGACTCTCCAGGATGACACTTGCTGATACGCGTTCCTCAGTAAGAATAGGAAAGAATCTCTCAGAACCATTTAATATCAAACGAGGTTTCAGACAAGGAGACAGCCTTGCACAACCGAGCAGATAAAGAAAATGGGGAAAGTTGGGAACCACAACTTTGAGATAGTCAGTAACTTTATCTACCTCGGCACCGCCGTAACCGAAACGAATGACACCAGTTTTGAGATTAAGCGAAGCAAACAGATGCTACTTTGTACTAAGTAAGCAGTTTAGAAACAAGGCCACCTCTCGACAGACGAAGATTAGACTATAAAAGACACTGATACTACCCGTGCTGTTATATGGTTCTGAAGCATGGGTACTTGTGAAAGCAGATGAGGCAGTGCTTCGAGTATTTGAGAGAAAGATTTTTCGTAATACATCTCATACAGCTTCGTAACCACGAGCTGTATGAGCTGTATGACGACGATAGCATAGTTTCACGCATCAAAATACAACGGCTGCGTTGGCTAGGTCATGTTGTCAGAATGGATGAAGAAGAGATTAGAAAACAATTTTGATATCCAATTTCGAGGTCAATGGCAGGTCTAAGTGTTTGGGATACCACTCACTCACCAAAACA
The DNA here is from genome assembly GCF_963082655.1 of Stomoxys calcitrans. NCBI lineage: Eukaryota > Metazoa > Arthropoda > Insecta > Diptera > Muscidae > Stomoxys > Stomoxys calcitrans. Next base: position 79,838,047 of record NC_081552.1, on the reverse strand, counting down.
ACACTAAATCGGGCATATGTACCGACCATGTCAATGTGGAACTCAAATGCTTTATTGGGGAATAAAGCACGAAATTGATACCCATTTTGAGGACCAATTTTCTGGGGGTTTACCACTTTCCCAAAGTACCCAACAAATAGCATTCACTTACTGTTAATTAAACTGTTAGTCCAGCGATATACTATTTAATTGTCGAAAATAAATATTCCAAGGAAACTTGTTGTTCTATTTAAGTAATAGAAGGCGCAGAGGAGCTGGCCCGGGTCAGCTATATATATATATGTATATACCGATTTTACTCTCCTAAAGCCACTGCAAGCGCCTTTATTGAGCAATCTTCCCATGATTCAAATCTAAGAAATTTGGGAGTAGAGCACCAATATGATATCCACATTGGGGCGAAATATCTGTAAAGCCATACCAGCACCACCAAACAGGACTTTTTTCCTGACCGTGATAGTATAGAGCTCAGATAAAATAAAAGAGTGAAAGAAGGCGCAGAGCGCAGGCCCTGTCCTGCTAGAGTAGAATAAAACAAGTAAAGAGTGCTGAATTCGGCTGGGCCAAATCTTATATACCCTTCACCATGGATCGCATTTCTCGAGTTCTTTTCCCGGCATCTCTTCTTAGGCAAAACAAGATATAAGAAAATATTTGCTCTGTTATTAGAGCGATATCAAGATATGGTTCGGTTTGGACCACAATTATATTATATGCTGGAGACCTGTGTAAAATGTCAGCAATTCGAATAAGAATTGCGCCCTTTGGGGGTTCAAGAAGTAAAATAGAGCGATCGATTTATATGGGAGCTGTATCGGGCTATAGACCGATTTAGACCATAATAAACACATTTATTGATGGTCATGAGAGAATCCGTCGTACAAAATTTCAGGCAAATCGGATAATAATTGCGACCTCTAGAGGCTCAAGAAGTCAAGATCCCAGATCGGTTTATATGACAGCTATATCAGGTTTCGAACCGATTTGAACCTTATTTGACACAGTAGTGAAAGCAGGAATAAAATACGTTATGCAAAAATTCAGCCAAATCGGATAGGAAAGGCGCCCTCTAGAAGTTCAAGAATTCAATTCCCCAGATCTGTTTATATGACAGGTATATCAGGTTCTGAACCGATTTAAACCATATTTGGCACAGTTGTTAGATATCACAACGAAATACTACGTGCCAAAATTCATTCAAATCGGATAAGAATTGCGCACTCTAGAGGTTCAAGAAGTCAAGACCCAAGAACGGTTATATGCAGCCATATCAGGTTATGGATCATAACAAAACGTTTGGTGCAAAATTTCATTCCAATCGGATTAGAATTGCGCACTCTAGAGGCTCAAGAAGTCAAGACCTATATCGGCTTATATAGCAGCTATATCAAAACATGGACCGATATGGCCCATACCAACCGACCTACACTAATAAGAAATATTTGTGCAAAATTTCAAGCGGCTAGCTTTACTCCTTCGGAAGTTAGCGTGCTTTCGACAGATAGACGGACGGACGGACATGGCTAGATCGACACAAAATGTCACGACGATCAAGAATATGCAATGTATTTACTTTATGAGGTCTCAGACGAATATTTCGAGTTAAAATAGTTACAAACAGAATGACGAAATTAGTATACCCCCAATCCTATGGTAGATGGTATAATATGCTCTTTAACTAGATATATTTTGTGTACATTTTTAGCAGAATCCATTGTGGAGGGTTCCCAAATAGGCCCGGCCCAACTTAAGGATCTGTTGATCAGGTAATATATTTTCGGTACCTATATATATATAAATGAATTTGTGTTTGTTTGTATTTATACCCTCCACCATAGGATGGGGGTATACTAATTTCGTCATTCTGTTTGTAACTACTCGAAATATTCGTCTGAGATCCCATCTTCTTCTTATATATAACAAGTAAAAAGGCGTTAAGTTCGGCCGGGCCGAACTTTGGATACCCACCACCTCGGGTATATATGTAAACCACCTTTCATCAAAATCCGGTGAAAATTGCATACGTTATGTCCCATAGCAGTTATGTCAAAATCTGTTCTGATTTGGACCAAATACTAATAAGTACAAGTTATTGTTCAATTGTGTATAACAAAATATTGGTCTTTTTAGTAGCTATATCTAAAAATAAACCGATCTGAACCATATACGACATGGATGTTAAATATATAATAATAATATAAATCACAGTGTCAAATTTCAGGGAAATCGAATTATAATGAGATTTTTATGGGGCCAAGACTTTAAATTGAGATATCGGTCTACATGGCAGCTATATCCAAATCTGTACCGATTTTAGTCAAGTTGCAGAAAAATGACGAGGAGCCTAACACAACGCACTGTCCCAATTTTCGGCGAAATCGGACAATAAATGCGCCTTTTATGGGACCAAAACCTTAAATCGAGAGATCGGTCTATATGGCAGCTATATCCAAATCTGAACCGATCAGGGCCAAATTGAAGAAAGACGTCGAAGGGTCTAAGACAACACACTGTCTTAAGTTTTGGCGATATCGGACAATAAATGCGCCTTTTATGGCCTCAAAACCTAAGACCGAGAGATCGGTCTATATGGCACCTATATCCATATCTAGACTGATCTAGGCCAAATTGAAGAAGGATGTTGAAGGGCCTAGCACTTCTCACTGTCCGAAATTTCAACAAAATCGGGTAATAAGTGTGGCTTTTATGAGCCTAAGACCCTAAATTGGAGGATCGGTCTATATGGCAGCTATATCCGAATCTTAGCCGATCTAGGCCAAATTGACGAATAATGTCGAAGGCCAAATAGACGAATAATGTCGAAGGGCCTAACACAACTCACTGTCACAAATTTCAGCAAAATCGGATAATAAATATGGCTTTTATGGGCCTAAGACCCAAAATCGGAGGATAGTTCTTTATGGCAGCTATATCCAAATCTGAACCGATCTGGGCCAAATTGACGAAGGATATTGATGGGCCAAACACAACTCACTGTCCCAAATTTAAACAAAATTGGATAACAAATGTGGCCTTTATGGGGCTATATCAAGATATAGTCCGATATAGCCCATCTTCGAACTTAACCTTCTTATGGACAAACAAGAAGTCAAGATCCCAGATCGGTTTATATGGCAGCTATATCAGGTTATGAACCGATTTGAACCTTATTTGACACAGTTGTTGAAAGTAAAAATAAAATACGTCATGCAAAATTTCAGCCAAATCGGATAGGAATTGCGCCCTCTAGAAGCTCAAGAAATCAAATCCCCAGATCTGTTTATATGACAGCTATATCAGGTTATGAACCGATTTCAACCATACTTGGCACAGTTGTTGGATATCATAACGAAATACTTCGTGCAAAAATTCATTCAAATCGGATAAGAATTGTGCCCTCTAGAGGCTCAAGAAGTCAAGACCCAAGATCGATTTATATGGCAGCTATATCAGGTTATGGACCGATTTAAACCATACTTGGCGCAGTTGTTGGGTATCATAACAAAACACGTCGTGTGAAATTCCATTCCATTCGGATAAGAATGGCGCACTATCGAGGCTCAAGAAGTCAAGACCCACGATCGGTTTATATGGCAGCTATATCAGGTTATAGACCGATTTGAACCATACTTGGCACAGTTGTTGGATATCATAGCAAAACACGTCATGCTAAATTTCATTCTGATAGGATAAGAATTGCGCACGCTAGAGGCTCAAGAAGTCAAGACCCAAGATCGGTTTATATGGCAGCTATATCAGGTTATAGACCGATTTGAACCATACTTGGCACAGTTGTTGGATATAATAACAAAACACGTCGTGCAAAATTTCATTCCAATCGGATAAGAATTGCGCGTGCTAGAGGCTCAAGAAGTCAAGGCCCAAGATCGGTTTATATGGCAGCTATATCAAAACATGGACCGATATGGCCCATTTACAATACCAACCGACCTACACTAATAGGAAGTATTTGTGTAAAATTTCAAGTGGCTAGCTTTACTCCTTCGGAAGTTAGCGTGCTTTCGACAGACAGACGGACGGACGGACGGACGGACGGACGGACGGACAGACGGACGGACATGGATAGATCGACATAAAATGTCACGACGATCAAGAATATATATACTTTATGGGGTCTCAGACGAATATTTCGAGTAGTTACAAACAGAATGACGAAATTAGTATACCCCCCATCTTATGGTGGAGGGTATAAAAATCAATTTGTGTTTGTTTGTAGGATTGTTTGTTCGATTCTTTGTTTGTATGTATGTGTGTTCTTTATTGACTCAGAAACGGCTGAACCGATTTTATTGAAATTTTCACAGGTGGTACATAATGACCCCGTGGTGAAAATAGTGTACTACATTTTTTGATATCTGAAGGGGGCGCGGACCCTCCCCCGTACCCTAATTTTTAGAAACGCCAGATCTCGGAGATGGGTGGTGAGATTTAAGCGAAATTATATGTGCTCTCATATAGTACCCTAAAAATAAAAATTTGGTTTCCAAATTTCAAATGGGGGGCTGCCCCACCCTAGAACCTACCAAACATATATTGACACCAATCACTACAATATGGGACTCAAATGAAAGGTATTTAGGATAAGAAAACGTATCTGATATCCAATTGTCGTACCAAGTGCTAGGGGGACCACCCCAAGCCCCAAAACACCCCTAAATCGGACATATTTTTAGATCATGGCAATATGGGACTCAAATGAAAGGTATTTGCGAGTAAAATACGAATCTGATATCCAAATGTGGGACCACGTTTCTAGGGGTCACCCCTTCCCCAAAACTCCACCAAACAGGACTTATTTACTGACCATGGGAATATGGGGCTTAAATAAAAGGTATTTGAATGTAGAATACGAATCTGATATCCAAATATGGGACCAAGTGTTTGGGGGGCCGTCTCTCACCAAAAACATAATTTACGACCATAGCAATATGGGGCTTAAATGAAACGTCATTGGGGGTAAAGCACGAATTTGATATCAATATTCGGGAAAAGTGTCTATGGGGCCACCAAACCCCCACAGCACCACCCAAATAGTAAGTATCCAACAGCTGTGCCAAGAATGGTTCAAATCGTTCTATAACCTGATATAGCTGCCATATAAACCGATCTTGGGTCTTGACTTCTTGAGCCTCTAGAGTGCGCAATTCTTATCCGATTGGAATGACATTTTGCACGACGTGTTTCGTTATGATATCCAACAACTGTGCTAGGTATGTTTCAAATCGGTCCATAACCTTATATAGCTGTCATATAAACCGATCTTGGGTCTTGATTTCTTGAGCCTCTAGAGTGCGCAATTCTTATCCGATTGGAATGAAATTTTGCACGACGTGTTCTGTTATGATATCCAACAACTGTGCCAAGTATGGTTTAAATCGGTCTATAACCTGATATAGCTGCCATATAAACCGATCTTGGGTCTTGACTTCTTGAGCCTCTAGAGTGCGCAATTCTTATCCGATTGGAATGAAATTTTGCACGACGTGTTTTGTTATGATATCCAACAACTGTGCCAGGTATGGTTTAAATCGGTCCATAACCTTATATAGCTGTCATATAAACCGATCTTGGGTCTTGATTTCTTGAGCCTCTAGAGGGCGCAATTCTTATCCAATTTGAATAAATTTTGGCACGTAGTATTTTGTTATGATATCCAACAACTGTGCCAAATAGGGTTCAAATCGGTTCATAACCTGATATAGCTGTCATATAAACAGATCTGGGAACTTGACTTCTTGAGCTTTTAGAGGGCGCAATTCCTATCCGATTTGGCTGAAATTTCGCAAGACGTTTTTTATTGTTACTTTCAACAACTATGTCAAATAAAGTACAAGTCGGTTCACAACCTGATTTAGCTGCCATATAAACCGATCTGGGATCTTGACTTCTTGAGCCTCTAGAGGTCGCAATTATTTGCCGATTTGCCTGAAATTTTGTACGACGTATTCTCTCATGATCATTAACATACGTGTTTGTTGTGGTCTGAATCGGTCTATAGCCCGATACAGCTCCCATATAAATCGATCTCTCTATTTTACTTCTTGAGCCCACAAAGAGCGCAATTCTTATTCGAATTGGCTGACATTTTACACAGGTCTCCAACATAAATATAATTTAATTGTGGTCCAAACCGGACCATATCTTAATATCGCTCTAATAGCAGAGCAAATCTTTTCTTATATCCTTTTTTTTGCGTAAGAAGAGGGTATATAAGATTCGGCCCGGCCGAACTTAGCACGCTTTTACTTGTTATACCTACCACCGAAGGATGGGGGTATCTTCATTTTGTCATTCCGTTTGCAACACATCGAAATATCCAATTGCGACCCTATAATGTATACATATTTTTGATCAGCGTAAAAATCTAAAACAATCTACACATGTCCGTCCGTATGTCTGTTGAAATCACGCTACAGTCTTTAAAAATAGAGATATTGAACTGAAACTTTGCACAGATTCTTTTTTCGTCCATAAGCAGTTTAAGTTCGAAGACTTGTACCGATTAGTATTTGGTCCAAATCGGATCATAATTCGATATAACTGCTTTGGGACATAAGGTATGTAATTTACACCGAATTTTAATGAAAGGAGTTGTACATATTTACCCGAGGTGGTGGGTATCAAAAGTTCGACCCGGCCGAACTAAGCGCATTTTTACTTGTTTGATATCTCAAGAGGGTGGACTTACCCCATAACTACTACCCAAAAATAAAAGTGGACCGAAAGGTATTCGGTAGTAGAATACAAATTTGACATAATAATTAGGGTCCAAGTACCAATGGGGCTGCCCCGACCCCAAAACCCAGCCCGACCCCAAATAGGCAAGTTGGTCGATAATGACAATATGGGACTCGAATGAAAGGTATTCGGGAGTAAATTACGAATATGGTCAGGAAGGAGGAATAGGCTATATAGTGACAGATGGAGTTTGGCGCACAACCCTTATATAGACACCCTCCATTAAACGGCTGTATGCACCATTCTGGAGGCCATCGTAGCGCAGAGGTTTGTATGTCCACCTATAACGCTGAACGCCTGGGTTCGAATCCTTTCAAGACCATCAGAAAAAATTTGCAGCGCTGGTTTTCCTCTCCTAATGCTGGCAACATTTGTGAGGTACTATGCCATATAAAACTTCTCTCCAAGGAGGTGTCGCACTGCGGCACGCCGTTCGGACTCGGCTATAAAAGGAGGCCCCTCATCATTGAGCTTAAAAACTTGAATCGGACTGCACTCATTCATATGTGAGAAGTTTGCCCTTGTTCCTTAGTGGAATGTTCATGGGCAAAATTTGCTTTGCAAAATTTGCATACACCAGTCATGACAATATGGGGTTAAATTAAAGGTATAAGGATGTGGACTGCGAATCTGATATCTTCATTCTGCTCATATATCTAGCAAACCACCTCACCCCAAAACAGTCGATCAATCGTAATGACCTAACACGACACTGTGAGATTTAATTAATGTGTGGGGACACAAATGAATGTAGGCAGCCATATCCCAAAAATTATCCCGTTCAGAGTGATAGGAGGAATTGCAAACCTTAACATTAAGATTGCAACCATTTTTAGCTCATCGATAGACAAGACCAAACAACGTGCTGCTGGACAAACCCTCTTTTCAAAGTTTTACATGGTTTAGCAGTAAGACCACCGCACCAAATATATAGACTGCCAAATTAGTTCTTCACCACAGAATATCGTTTAATATGGCAATTTGTTATGATTCAAAACAAATCAAATCGTGCTAAGTTCGGCCGGGTCGAATCTTTTATACCCTCCACCAAGGATCGCATTTGTCGAGCTCTTGCCACGGTATCTCTTTTTAGGCAAACAAAGGATATTAGAAAAGATTTGCTCTGCTATTAGAGCGATATCAAAATATGGTCCGGTTTGGACCACAATTATATTATATGTTGGAGACCTGTGTAAAATGTCAGCCAATTCGAATAAGAATTGCACCTTTTGGGGGCTCAAGAAGTAAAATAGAGCGATCGATTTATATGGGAGCTGTTATGGGCCATAGAGCGACTCAGACCATAATAAACACGTATGTTGATGGTCACGAGAGAATCCGTCGTACAAAATGTCAGGCAAATAGGATAATAATTGCGACCTCTAGAGGCTCAAGAAGTCAAGATCCCAGATCGGTTTATATGGAAGCTACATCAGGTTATGAACCGATTTGAACTATTCATAGCACAGTTGTTGCAAGTTATAACAAAAGATGTCACGACGGCCAAAAATATATATATATTTTATTGGGTCTCAGGCGAATATTTCGAGTAGATACAAACAGAATGACGAAATTAGTATACCCCCATCCTATGGTGGAAGGTAAAAAAATCGATTTGTGCCTGTTTGCTCGTTTGTTTGTTTGTATGTTGCTTATAGACTAAAAATCGATTGAACCGATTTTCATGAAATTTTCACTGATGTTGCATAATGACCCAGTAGTGAAAATATTATAATACGTTTTTATACCCACCACCGAAGGATGGCGGTATATTCATTTTGTCATTTCGTTTGCAAGACTTTGAAATATCCATTTCCGACCCTATAAAGTATATATATTCTTGATCAGCGTAAAAATCTAAGACGATCTAGACATGTCCGTCCGTCTGTCCGTCCGTCTGTCTGTTGAAATCACGCTACAGTCTTTAAAAGCAGAGATATTGAGCTGAAACTTTGCACAGATTCTTTTTTTGTCCATAAGCAGGCTAAGTTCGAAGATGGGCTATATCAGACTATATCTTGATATAGCCCCCATATAGACCGATCCTCCAACTTAGGGTCTTAGTCCCATAAAAGCCAAATTTTTATCCGATTTTGCTGAAATTTGAGACAGTGAGTTGTGTTACGCCCTCCGACATCCCTCATCAATTTGGCTCAGATCGGTCCAGATTTGGATATAGCTACCATATAGACCGATCTCTCGATTTTAAATTTTGGGGCCATAAAAGGCGCATTTATTGTCCGATGTCGCCGAAATTTGGGACAGTGAGTTGTGTTAGGCCCTTCGACATCCATCTTCAATTTCACTTAGATCGATCCAGATTTGGATACAGCTGCTATATAGACCGATCTCTCAATTTAATGTTTTGGGCCCATAGAAGGCACATTTATTGTCCGATGTTGCCGAAAATTGGGACAGAGAGTTAAGTTAAGCCCCTCCATATATTTCGGCAATTTGGTTTAGATCGATCAAGATTTGCATATAGCTGCCAAATAGATAAATATCTCGATTTAAAATCTTGGCCCCAAAAAAGGCGCATTTATAATCCGATTTAACTGAAATTTGACACAGTGACTTATGTTAGGCGTTTCGACATCCATGTCGTATCGGTCAGATCGGTTTATTTTTTGATATAGCTACTAAAAAGTCCAATATTTTGTTATACACAATTGAACAATGACTTGTACCGATTAGTATTTGGTACAAATCGGAACATATTTTGATATAAATTCTATGGGATATAAGGTATGCAATTTTCATCGGATTTTGATGAAAGGTGGTTTATATATATTCCCGAGGTGGCGGGTATCCAAAGTTCGGCCCGGCCGAACTTAACGCCTTTTTACTTGTTTTATATAGAGAGGTGGGGCAGACCCTCCCGAAATTGTGTGCTCTGATATAGAAACCAAAACACAAAAATTTGGTACCCATATTTTGTATGGAGTAACTAAGGGGGCCGCCTCACCCCCAAAACCTACCAAATATATACATAGACCAATCAGGATTTCCAGTTGTCGGACCAAATGTTTGGGGACCCCCCCCCCCCCCCCCCAACCATTAACACAAATGAAAGGTATTGCGAGTAGAATACGAATCTGATATCCCCCTTAAAACAGGACTTGTTTACGACCATGGCAGTATGGGGCTTACATAAAAGGCATTTGAGTGCACAATACGAATCAGATATCCAAATGTGGGACCAAGTGTTTGGGGGACCAACCCCAAAGGGAACAAATTTACGACCATTGCAATATGGCGCTCAAATGAACGGTATTTGGGAGTAGACCACGAATCTGATATCAACAATTGGGACCAACTACCCAGGGGACGTCCCACCACCATAACAACCCCCAAAGAGGACAAATATAATTTTAGTCTTTAAGACTGTGGAGCCCGATATTGATAGTTGTTTGGGCCCATCCCCCAAGCCGGACTTTTATACTGTCTTTTACATTAAGTGTTTGAAATTTGTAAAATAATTTGATATTCATTTTCGAGGCCAACGGTTATATGGGGTTCATATAAACTATATATTGACACTAGCTGACCCGGTCCCGCTCCACTGCGCCTTCTTTTACTTTATATGGAACAAAAGTTTCCTTGGAATATTTATTTTCGACAATTAAAGATCTTTTAGTGAAATACCATGCTACGAAAATAGTATATCGCTTGACTAACAGTTTAACAATATAAGTGCTTTTATCTGAATCCCATATGATCTTTATTGGTCTACGAATTTAAGTTTGGATGTAAGGTGTACTCTATTCGTAAAATACTTCATTCATGTTGTCTGATTTAGTGGTGTTTTCGGAGGAGAGGTGGTCGGCCAGATACTTGGTCCTGAAAAAATATCATCATTTTGCTCTTCTCTCAAATACCATTTATTAAAACCCCATATTGCCATTGGCTTAAGAGGAGTTAACAGGATGAGGCGTCCCCTAAACACATGGCCCCAAAATAGGTTATCAAATTCGTTTTCTAATCTCAAATACCTTTCATTTGAGCCACATATTGGCATGGTCGAAAAATTGTTTCCCTTCGGGGGTGTTTTGGGAAAGGGTGATGCCCTAAATACATGGTCTTACATTTGGATATCAAATTCGTACTCGATTCCCAAACACCTTAATTTGAGCCCCATATTGCGATGGTCACTAAACAATTGGTGTTTGTGGGGTATTTTGGGAAAGGGGTAGACCCCCAGAAAATTGGTCCCGCAAATGGGTATCAATTCTTGCTCTACCCCCAAACCTTTTATTTCAGCTCCACATTGACATGGTCGGTAAATATGCCCGATTTAGTGGTGTTTTGGGGATTGGGGTGGTACCCCAAACACTAAGCCCGGAAAATATATCAGCAACGTGCTCTATTCTTATATATCTATATATCTTTTATTTAAAGTCCATATTGCCATTGCCCTCAAAATTGGATATCAAATTCGTTTTCTAATCTCATTTAAACTCCTTACTGCAAAAGTTAGCAAATATGTCCGGTTTGGGATATTGGCCCTTAAAACTATGAATATTTAGTTCCACTCTCTTTAAGACCCAAATTGTTTTGGTGAGCAAATACGTCCTATTTGGGGGTTGCTATGGTGGTGGGACGTCCGCTAGACAGTTGGCCCCCAATGTTGATATCAGATACGTGGTCTACTCCCACATACCATTAATTTGATCCCCATATCTCCATAGTCGACAAACATGACCGGCTTGGTGTATGGGCAGCCACTCAGTGATTTGACCTTGAAAATATATATCGGATTCGCGTTCCTCTTTAAAAAACCTCTTTTTAGAGCCTCATATTACAATAGTCAGAAAATACTTACTATTTGGGTGGTGTTGTGGGGGTGGAATATCCCCGTAAACAATTTTCCCGAATATTGATATCAAATTCGTGCTTTACTCCCAAAGACCCTTCATTTGAGCCCCATATTGATATGGTCGTAAATTTGTCTCCTTTGGGGGATGTTTATGATGAGAGACGGCCCCCCAAACACTTGGTCCCATATTTGGATATCAGATTCGTATTCTACATTCAAATATCTTTTATTTAACCCCCATATTCCCATGGTCAGTAAATAAGTCCTATTTGGGGGGTGTTTTGGGGAAGGGGTGGACCCCCAGAAACGTGGTCCCACATTTGGATATCAGATTCGTATTCTACTCGCAATTACCTTTCATTTGAGTCCCATATTGCCATGGTCGGTAAATATGTCCGATTTAAGGGGTGTTTTGGGGCTTGGGGTGGCCCCCCTAGCAATTGGTCCGACAATTGGATATCAGATACGTTTTTTTATCCTAAATACCTTTCTTTTGAGTCCCATATTGTCGTGATTGGTCTAATTATATGTTTGGTAGGTGTCAGGGTGAGGCAGTCCCCCTAGGTACCCCATCCGAAATTTGGATACCAAATTTTTATTTTTAGGGTACTATATGAAAGCACACAAAATTTAACTTAAATCGCACCACCCATCTCCGAGATCTGGCGTTTCTGAAAATTTGGGTATGGGGGAGGGTCCGCCCCCCTTCAGATATCAAAAAATGTAGTACCCGATTTTCACCGCGGGGTCATTATGCACCATCTGTGAAAATTTCAAGAAAATCGGTTAAGCCGTTTCTGAGCCTATAAGGAACACACAAACAAACAAACCTACAAACCAACACAAATTGATTTTTATACCCTCCACCATAAGATGGGGGGTATACTAATTTCGTCATTCTGTTTGTAACTACTCGAAATATTCGTCTGAGACCCCATAAAGTATATATATTCTTGATCGTCGTGACATTTTATGTCGATCTAGCCATGTCCGTTCGTCTGTCCGTCCGTCTGTCCGTCCGTCCGTCCCTCCGTCTGTCTGTCGAAAGCACGCTAACTTCCGAAGGAGTAAAGCTAGCCGCTTGAAATTTTGCACAAATACTTCTTATTAGTGTAGGTCGGTTGGTATTGTAAATGGGCCATATCGGTCCATGTTTTGATATAGCTGTCATATAAACCGATCTTGTGTCTTGACTTCTTGAGCCTCTAGAGGGCGCAATTCTTAGCCGATTTGAATGAATTTCATCACGACGTGTTTTGTTATGATATCCAACAACTGTGCCAAATATGGTTCAAATCGGTTCATAACCTCATATAGCTGCCATATAAACCGATTTTGGGTCTTGATTTCTTGAGCCTCTAGAGTGCGCAATTCTTATCCGATTGGAATGAAATTTTGCACGACGTATTTTGTTACGATATCCAACAACTGTGCCAAATATGGTTCAAAGCGGTGCATGACCTGATATAGCTGCCATATAAACCGATCTTGGGTCTTGACTTCTTAAGCCTCTAAAGTGCGCAATTCTTATCCGATTGGAATGAAATTTCGCACGACGTGTTTTGTCATGATATCCAACAGCTGTGCCAAGAATGGTTCAAATCGTTCTATAACCTGATATAGCTGTCATATAAACCGATCATGGGTCTTGACTTCTTGAGCCTCTAGAGGGCGCAATTCTTATCCGATTTGAATGAATTTTGGCACGACGTGTTTTGTTATGATATCCAACAACTGTGCCAAGTATGGTCCAAATCGGTTCATAACCTGATATAGCTGTCATATAAACCGATCTGGGATCTTGACTTCTTGAGCCTGTAGAGGTCGCAATTATTATCCGATTTGCCTGAAATTTTGTACGACAGATTCTCTCATGACCGTCAACATACGTGTTTATTATGGTCTGAATCGGTCTATAGCCCGATACAGCTCCCATATAAATCGATCTCTCTATTTTACTTCTTGAGCCCCCAAAGGGCGCAATTCTTATTCGAATTGGATGACATTTTACACAGGTCTCCAACATATAATTTAATTGTGGTCCAAACCGGACCCTATCTTGATATCGCTCTAATAGCAGAGCAAATCTTTTCTTATATCCTGTTTTGCCTAAGAAGAGATGCCGGGAAAAGAACTCGACAAATGCGATCCATGGTGGAGGGTATATAAGATTCGGCCCGGCCGAACTTAGCACGCTTTTACTTGTTATATATAAGAAGAAAGATGAGAATAGAGCACGTAGCTGATATTATTTTTCAGTGCTTAGAATTTGGGGGACCACCTCACTCCACAAAACACCCCTTAATCGGGCATATTCACCGACCATGACAATGTGGGGCTTAAATGAAAGGTATTGGGGGGTAGAGCAATGAATGACCTTTAATAATATACCCCCCCAAACAGTAATTTTTTAGTGGCCATCGCAATATGGGGCTCCAATAAAAGTATTTGGGAGTAGAATACGAATTTGATATCCAAATGTATTACCATATATTTAAAGCATCATCCCTTTCCCAAAATTCCACAAAGGGAAAAAATTTTTCGACAATGCCAATATGTGGCTCAAATGAAAGGTATTTGAGATTAGAAAACGAAATTGATAAACTCCTCTTAAGCCAATGGCAATATGGGGTTTAAATAAGTGGTATTTGAGAGATCACGATGCTAATATTTTTTCAGGGCCAATTATCTGGGGGACCACCTCTTCTCCGAAAACACCACTAAATCAGAAATCATGACAATATCGGGCTGAAATGAAGTATTTTATGAATGGAGTACACTTTGCATCCAAACTTAAATTCGTAAAAGCACTTATATTATTAAACTGTTAGTCAAGCGATATACTATTTTCGTGGTATTTCAGTAAAAGATCTTTAGTTGTCGAAAATAAATATTCCAAGGAAACTTTTGTTCCATATAAAGTATAAGGAGCGCAGCGAAGCGGGCCCGGGCCATCTAGTAATAAATTATACAGAAACATTCTGACACACAAAATTTTTATACCCAGCACCGAAGGATGGGGGTATTAATTTTGTCATTCCGTTTGCAACACATCGAAATATCCTTTTCCGACCCTATAAAGTATATATATTCTTGATCAGCGTAAAAATGCTAGACGATCTAGACATGTCCGTCCGTCTGTCTGTTGAAATCACGTAACAGTCTTTAAAAATAGAGATATTGAGCTGAAAATTTGCACAGATTCGTTTTATTGTCCATAAACAGGTTAAGTTCGAAGATGGGCTATATCGGACTATATCTTGTTATAGCCCCCATATAGACCGATCGGCCGATTTAGGGTCTTAGGCCCATAATAGTCAAATTTATTATCCGATTTTGCTGAGATTTGGGACAGTGAGTTGTGTTAAGCCCTTCGACATTTTTCTTCAATTTGGCCCAGATCGGTCCAGATTTGGATATAGCTGCCATATAGACCGATCCTCCGATTTAGGGTCTTAAGCCCATAAAAGCCACATTTATTATCCGATTTTGCTGAAGTTTGGGACAGTGAGTTGCCTTAGGCCCTTCGAAATCTGTCTTCAATTTGGCCCACATCAGTTCAGATTTGGATATAGCTGCCATATAGACCGATTTGCTGATTTAATGTTTTGGGCCCATAAAATGCTCATTTATTGTCCGATGTCGCCGAAATTCTGGACAGTGAGTTAAATTAAGCCCCTAGACATACTTTTGCAATATCGCATAGATGGGTCCAGATTTGGATATAGCTGCCATATAGACCGATATCTAGGTTTTAGGGTTTTGGTCGCTGAAATTTGAGACAGTGAGTTTAGTTAGGCTCTTCGACGTCCTTCTTCAATTTTGCCCAGATCGGTCTAGATTTGAATATAGCTGTCATATAGACCGATCTCTCGATTTAAGGTTTTGGGCCCATAAAAGAGGCATTTATTGTACGATTTCGCCGAAATTTGGGACAGTGAAGTGTTTTGGGTTCTTCGATGTTGGTCTTCAATTTGGCTCAGATCGAACCAGATTTGGATATATTTGCCATATAGACCGATCTCTCGGTTGAACAATGACTTGTACTTATAAGCATTTGGTCTAAATCGTTTGATATGTCTATATAGCTGCTATTGGGCATAATGTATGCATTTTTCACTGGATTTTGACGAAAGGTTGTTCACATATATACCCGAGGTGGTGGGTATCCAAAGTTCGGCCCGGCCGAACTTAACGCCTTTTTACATGTTTTAATTTCAACAGGCTTAGTGTCTAGGCCGAAACCCGAATTTTAAGTCGATCGGATGAAAATTGCGACCTGTATTAAGTTACAGAACCTGTACCACAGTAGTGGTGTAGGGTATAAATATTGATCTTTTTGCTAGTTATATGTAAACATAGACCTGTCTGAAGCATATACGAAAAATTAAAGAGGGCTGTCGAGTGGCCTACCACAACTCACAGCACAATATCTCTACTTTTATAACCTGGGTATAACAATACTACTATTAGACTTGTGCTTTTAAACAAGAAATCGACGTTTGTTTAGAAGTTCCACAAGTTTGTATGGATTCATGTAAAAGTTAAACATTTTTAATTGAATATCAGCAGACAGTGTTTGGTGATATTAGCAGAATTGGTGTATGCTTTTTAAGAGATCTGGTTGCTTCAGCAATAGAAAGTAGAAGGCTCCCTTCTTCTCTTTTTCCTGTTGTGTCAGATAAGTATATTTTGAAGTCCAAGCCCAATCCATTATTTCCCTCAAAAGCTCTTATTTTACCACCAAACGAGCCCAAGAAGTTGGAGAAAAGTCTTGTCATAATAGAAAGTGGCTTAACCCATAATTTTCTAATTTTTGCTAACTCTTTTCTTATTTGCCAATTTTTTTTCTTTTTTGCTACTTAATCTTTAAACAATGTTTAATATTGTACAAGTCCTTTAATTCCACATAAAATGCATGACCATATTCTGCCCTCAATATTAGGAACCTCTTTTGTGACCATATTTGAGGATATTATTTATCCAAGATGTCACTCTGGCCCATCATTAGGATTATTTTTTTTTTTTTTTGAATGAAGCATTCCATTTAAGGGATATTTTCTTCTTCGTTAGCCTCTTGTGCTTGCGACCCTTTTGTGCTTAGGCAATACTTGGCTTAGCTTCCACTTTGCAGAATGAATGACAAATTATCAATCATTTTGTAATAATAACTGTCGTTCATTTCTTTTGCCACCCTGGGCTTCTGGTTGTTATTTATGCTCCTTGATTCTTGGTAAAAATACCAAGTGTCCATGGGCATATGTTGGGAAAACGACATATTGCCAATATCAGGTCATTATTTGAACATATAAACAGGACATAAGTAGTGTGGTGATTAGGATAAACATTGGAATGTTGTACTTGAGCAATGAATACCGATTTAATCCCAATTGATCTTTTATTTATTTATAGCAAAATTTTTATTAATTCCAAAGCAATTTCTATGAATTGGTAATAGCTGAGGCTAACGATATGTGGGTTACTGAAGATACTGAAAAACTTACATTAGAAAAACAAGTAAAAAGGCGTTGAGTTCGGCCGGGTCGAACTTTGGATACCCACCACCTCAGGAATATACGTAAAATATCTTTCATCAAATTCCGGTGAAAATACCTTTTGTCCCATAGCAGTTATATCAAAATAAGCTCCGATTTGGACCAAATACTTATAAGTACAAGTCATTGTTCAATTGTGTATAACAAAATATTGGTCTTTTAAGTAGCTTTATCCAAAAATAAACCGAACTGAGCTACACACGACACGGATTTCGAAAAGCCTAACATAAGTAACTGTGTCAAATTTCAGTGAAATCGGATTATAAATGCACCTTTTATAGGGCCAACTTTAAATCGAGATATCGGTCTATATGGCAGCTATATCCAAATCTGAACCGATTTGGCCCAAGTTTCAGAAAAACTTCGAAGGGCCTAACTCAACTCACTGCCCCAAATTTCGGCGAAATCGGACAATAAATGCGCCTTTTATGGACCCAAAACCTTTTATCGATAGATCGGTCTATATGGCAGCTATATTCAAATCTGGACTGATCTGGGCCATATTGCAGAAGAAAGTCGAAGGGCTTAATCTAACTCACTGTCCCAAATTACGGCGAGATCGGACAATAAATGAGCATTTTATGGGCCCAAATCGGAGATCGGTCTATATGGCAGCTATATCCAAAACTAGACCGATCTGCACCAAATTGAAGAGGGATATCAAAGGGCCTAACACAATAAACTGTCCCGAATTTCAGCAAAATCGGATAATAAATGTGGCTTTTATGGGCCTAAGACCCTAAATCGGAGGATATGGCAGCAATATCCAAATCTAAACCGATCTGAGCTAAATTAGTGAATGATGTCGGGGGTCCTAACGCAACTCACTTTCCCAAATTTCAGCAAAATCGGATAATAAATGCGGATTTTATTGGCCTAAGACCCTAAATCGGAGGATCGGTCCATATGGGGGGCTATATCAAGATATAGTCCAATATAGCCCATCTTCAAACTTAACCTGTTTATGGACAAAAAAAGAACCTGTGCAAAATTTTAGCTCAATATCTCTATTTTTAAAGACTATAGCGTGATTTCAACAGACAGACGGACAGACGGGCGGACAAGTCTAGGTCGTCTTAGATTTTTACGCTGATCAAGAATGTATATACTTTATAGGGTCGGAAATGGATATTTCGATGTGTTGCAAACGGAATGACAAAATGAATATACCCCCATCCTTCGGTGGTGGGTATAACAAGTCGGACGTGTTCTACTATATGATATTTACAACATTAGATTACCAACCAATTTTAAGCGAATGTGAACGCATGCCAAATATATGGAAGCAAAATCTAAATCTGACCAGATTTTGATTTTCCAAACAAACTGTTGGTACACAAAATGTCGAGCAAAATTTTAACAAGTAAGAGCGTGCTAAGTTCGGCCGGGCCGAATCTTATATACCCTCCACCATTGATCGCATTTGTCGAGTTCTATGCGCGGTATCTCTTTTTAGACAAACATAGAATATTTAATTAGAAATGTTATGCTATTGGAGCTACATCAAGTTATACTCCGATTCGGACCATAAATGAATGCTGAACATTTTAGAAGTCATTGTGTAATATTTCAGTTCATTCGGATAAGAATTGCGCCTTGTAGGGGCTCAAGAAGCAAAATCGGGAGATAGTATTATATGGGAGCTGTATAGCTGCCATATAAACCAATCTTGGGTCTTGATTTCTTGAGCCTCTAGAGTGCGCAATTCTAATCCGATTGCAATGAAATTTTGCACTACGTGTTTTGTTGCGATATCCAACAACCGTGCCAAGTATGGTTGAAATCGGTCCATAACCTGATATAGCTGCCATATAAACCGATCTGGGGTCTTGACTTCTTGAGCCTCTAGAGGGCACAATTCTTATCCAATTTGAATGAATTTTTGCACGTAGTATTTTGTTATGATATCCAACAACTGTGCCAAATATGGTTCAAATCGGTTCATTACCTGATATAGCTGTCATATAAACAGATATGGGGAATTGATTTCTTGAGCTTCTAGTGAGCGCAATTCCTATCCGATTTGGCTGAAATTTCGCAAGACGTTTTTTATTGTTACTTTCAACAACTATGTCGAATAAAGTACAAATCGGTTCATAACCTGATATAGCTGTCATATAAACCGATCTGGGATCTTGACTTCTTGAGCCTCTAGAGGTCGCAATTATTATCCGATTTGCCTGAAATTTTGTACGACAGATCCTCTCATGACTATTAACATACGTGTTTATGATGGTCTGAATCTCTCTATAGCCCGATACAGCTCCCATATAAATCGATCTCTCTATTTTACTTCTTGAGCCCACAAAGGGCGCAATTCTTATTCGAATTGGCTGACATTTTACACAGGTCTCCAACATATAATTTAATTGGGGTCCAAACCGGACCATATCTTGACATCGCTCTAATAGCAGAGCAAATATTTTCTTATATCCTTTTTTTTGCCTAAGAAGAGATGCCGGGAAAAGAACTCGACAAATGCGATCCATGGTGGAGGGTATATAAGATTCGGCCCGGCCGAACTTAGCACGCTTTTACTTGTTATTGATGTAGATCGTTGAGGATTGCAAATGGGCCATATGGGTTCAGATCTAGATATAGCACCTATATAAACCGATCTCCTGATTTGACTTCTTGAGCCCCTGGAAACCGTAATTTTTGCCCGATTTGGCTGAAATTTTGCATATAGTGTTCTGTTATGACTTCCAACAACTGCTCCAAGTATGGTACAAATTTGTCTATAAAACGATATAGCTCCCATATTTTGGCAGAATCCATGATGGTGGATTCACAAGATTCTGCCCGGCCGAACTTACCACGCTTTTATTTGGTTAGATCTAGTAGTCTGACGTAATGCATCTTTTAGAAAGTAAATTATATATAAACTTTCTTGCGGTAGTGTTGATGCCTAGAAACTTCAGCTCCTCCGTTATTGACGCCGGTTTCAAATTATTGAATGCACCCTCAATGCCAAGAAATGCTACCATTGTATATTTTTTGACAACGAGATAATCCTCTATGTAGGCGACTAGGTTGTGAAGAGCTGTTTCCACCAACATCTCTAAAGACTTCAACATAAAGGATGATCTACTTATAGAGCGAAAGTCATTCGGCTTCGTGTACAATAGTAAGGTTTCCTGCTTTGGGAATAAAAATTACCTCTGTGTCCCCCACAAATTTGAACTGCAGGCTGACACAAGCATAGTATATCTCGCTAAGCCAATGATCCAGTCTTCTAATTCAATCGGTGATACATCATCAGGGGCTGGCGGCTTAAAGGAGTAGAAACATTTTATCGCCCAGACTATTTTCGATTTGGACACAATTTCCCCAATAACCTCCGAATGCATGTTAGTTATAACATCTTTTGCTGCCGCGTTGTTCGTTGGAGAGTTTGCCGGAAAATGTATATCAACGAGTAGTTACAGTGTTTCCTCACTAGACATTGGCACATGCATTCTGTGACTTCGTAGTATATTTCGATGGCAGGATCTTTCATAGCCTAGAGGCCACATATGTATCCTCCACAGAGGTACGAAATTCCGCCCAGGATTTGTGCTGAGCCTTTCTAAGCTCGCCCTTGTATTTTCTAACTCAGACTTATAGGCGTTCCAATCGTGTTTTACCCTTGTGGCTTTCGCCCTGTTGAAGAGTTTTCTACAGCCCTTTCTTAGATTCTAAGGCACACCATGGCGGTCGCTGTTTGCCACTTGGTTTGTAACTAGTACATGCTGACACGCGCGAGTCATCCAGGACATTCGTGATCAGTCCATTCACCATTTTGTCTATGTCCTCCGCAGTTTCCACTTCCTTTTCAGGTCTAGAAGGCATAGTCCTACAAAATGTGTACCGAAATTTATCCCAATCCGCCTTTTTTATATTTCGACGAGTGTGTTCTCATATAGTACCCTAGTAATAAAAATTTGGTATCCAAATTTTGGATGGGGTACCTAGGGGGGCTGCCCCACCCTAAAACCTACCAAACACATATTTACACCAATCACGTCAATATGGGACTCAAATGAAAGGTTTCTAGGACAAGACAACGTATCTGATATCCAATTGTCGAACCAAATGTTAGGGGGACCACCCCAAGCCCCAAAACAGCCGTAAATCGGACATATTTACCGACCAATGCAATATAGGACTCAAATGAAAGGTATTTGCGAGTAGAATACCAATCTGATATCCAAATGTGGGACCACGTTTCTGGGGGTCCACCCCTTTCCCAAAACACCCCGCAAACAAGACTTATTTACTGACCGTGGGAATATAGGACTTAAATAAAAGGTATTTGAATGTAGAATACGAATCTGTTATCCAAATATGAGACCAAGTGTTTGGGAGGGCGCCTCTCACTAAAAACATCCCCCAAAGGGGACAAATTTACGACCATAGCAATATGTGGCTCAAATGAAAGGGCTTTGGGAGTAAATCACGAATTTGATATCAATATTCGGGAAAATTGTTTACGGGGATACGCCACCCCCACAACACCACCCAAACAGTAAGTATTTTCTGACTATTGCAATATGAGGCTCAAAAAAAAGGGTTTTTAAAGTGGAACGCGAATCCGATATATATTTTCAAGACCAACTCACTGAGTGGCCGCCCATTCCCCAAAAACACCCCCCAAGCCCGTCATGTTTGCCGACTATGGAAATATGGGGATCAAATTAATGGTATGTGGGAGTAGACCACGTATCTGATATCAACATTAGGGGCCAACTGTCTAGCGGACGTCCCACCACCATGACAACCCCCAAATAGGACGTATTTGCTCACCAAGACAATTTGGGTCTTAAAGAGAGTGGAGCTAAATATTCATAGTTTTTAGGGCCAATACCCCAAACCGGACATTTTAGCTTACTTTTGCAATAAGGAGTTTAAATGAGATTAGAAAACGAATTTGATAACCTATTTTGGGGCCATGAGTTTGGGGGACGCTTCATCCTGTTAACTCCTCTTAAGCCAATGCCAATATGGGGTTTAAATAAATGGTAATCGAGACAAGAGCACGATGCTGCTATTTTTTTTAAGGGCCAAATAAAGGTATTTGGGAGTCGAATCTTTTTGCTGACTGCGGTGCCGTTTCTTACTCTAGATGTGCAGCCTCTGGGGTGAAATGTAGAGAGAAACTCTGAGACCAAAAAAAGCGATGCGCCTTCTATTATTCCAAGAGCGTGTTGGTTTGCTGGAGAAGGCCGATGGCCTAGGCAAATTGGAGGCATGAGGAGATAAAAGAGGTTCCGCCTTGTCAGGTATCTTTGTTAATAGCCTCTGTTGACCAGTTGTCTGTCGGCTAGTGGAGTCTAGCGAAGCCGCTCCAACAGTCGAGGTCGCAGAAGCAATCAACATGCAAAAATGCAAATTTCCCCACAAACATTCCATTAAAAATCTGGGGCAAACTTCTCACAAATTAATGAGTGCTGTTCGATTCAATTTAAAGCTCAATGATAGAGGACCTCCATTTTATAGCCGAGTCCGAACGGCGTGCCGCAGAACGACACCTCTTTGGGGAGAAGTTTTTACCTCACAAATGTCGCTGGCATTAGGAGGGGATAACCACCACTGAAAATTTTTCTGATGTACCTGCCAGGCAATCAACATGCTACGGTTTAATTCTAAGCCTACAGATGTAGGCTTACAAGACAGATGTACATCATCAACCGAAAATAACAATCTTTCACAAGATACATAATATTTTTGCGGAGCGAAAAAACAAAATGTCCTCCCCACTTAACGCTTATTAGTTACTCTGATCAGATTTACTGCGACATAATAAAATGCCAGGTGCAAATTGTTGTAGAAATCGGTGTAAAATTGTGCCGACTATAGCCAAAATAGCGCATAACGGATGGAACATGGAAGCTATATCTAAATCTGATCCCATTTCAATGAAACGTCTAATAAAGCATATATTGCAAAAGTTTATAAAAATCAGAGTAAAAATGTGGGAACTAAATATGGCAATAATAGCTCATATCCGATGAAAGTTGTTTACGAGAGCCATATCTCACTCTGAAAGGATTTTTCCCAAATCAATCGGGTTCGTCCTTACAACAATAGTTTGACTTTGGCAATATTTCACGACAATGAGATAGACAGACAAACAGACGGACATGGCTATTTGGAATCAGGAAATAATTTAAGCTTGATCGGTACACTTAACTATG
Source organism: Stomoxys calcitrans (assembly GCF_963082655.1). Lineage (NCBI taxonomy): Eukaryota > Metazoa > Arthropoda > Insecta > Diptera > Muscidae > Stomoxys > Stomoxys calcitrans. The sequence goes on along the minus strand of NC_081552.1, from coordinate 79,814,741 downwards.
TTTCTATCTCTTCTTCATCTTAGCTTTGCAAAGGAATGCACCGTAGACTTGGCACGGAGGTAGGAAATGCAACATTTTTCCACTCTCTGTAGGCTACAACATTATAAACGAAAACTACACCCGTTGGTAGGTTTTAATGAATTTTACTTCCATTAAATATTACGCACACGAATTAAAAACAATAACCAAATATTTTTATTTTTAGATGCATTTGAAAAAAAAAAAATATATTTTATACAATTTTTATAAAAAACAAGTAAAAGCGTGCTAAGCTCGGCCGGGCCGAATCTTATATACCCTCCACCATGGATCGCATTTGTCGAATTCTTTTCCCGGCATCTCTTCTTAGGCAAAACAGGATATAGGAAAAGATTTGCTCTGCTATTAGAGCGATATCAAGATATGGTCCGGTTTAGACCACAATTAAATTATATGTTGGAGACCTGTGTAAAATGTCATCCAATTCGAATAAGAATTGCGCCCTTTGGGGGCTCAAGAAGTAAAATAGAGAGATCGATTTATATGGGAGCTGTATCGGGCTATAGACCGATTCAGATCATAATAAACAGGTATGTTGATGGTCATGAGAGGATCCGTAGTACAAAATTTCAGGCAAATCGGAAAATAATTGCGACCTCTAGAGGCTCAAGAAGTCAAGACCCAAGATCGGTTTATATGACAGCTATATCAGGTTATAGAACGATTTGAACCATTCTTGGCGAAGATGTTGGATATCGTGCGAAATTTCATTCCAATCGGATAAGAATTGCGCACTCTAGAGGCTCAAGAATTCAAGACCCAAGATCGGTTGATATGGCGGCTATATCAGGTTATTGACCGATTTGAACCATACCTGGCACAGTTGTTGGATATCGTAACAAAACACGTCGTGCCGAAATTCATTCAAATCGGATAAGAATTGCGCCCTCTAGAGGCTCAAGAAGTCAAGACCCAAGATCGGTTTATATGACAGCTATATCAAAACATGGACCGATATGGCCCATTTACAATACCAACCGACCTACTCTAATAAGAAGTATTTGTGCAAAATTTCAAGCGACTAGCTTTACTCCTTCGGAAGTTAGCGAGCTTTCGACAGACAGACGGACGGACAGACGGACGGACATGATCGACATAAAATTTCACGACGATCAAGAATATATATACTTTATGGGGTCTCAGACGAATATTTCGAGTAGTTACAAACAGAATGACGAAATTAGTAAACCCCCTATCTTATGGTGGAGGGTATAAAAATAAAACAAGTAAAAGCGTGCTAAGTTCGGCCGGGCCGAATCTTATATACCCTCCACCATGGATCGCATTTGTCGAGTTCTTTTCCCGGCATCTCTTCTTAGGCAAAAAAAAGGATATAAGAAAAGATTTGCTCGGCTATTAGAGCGATAACAAGATATGGTCCGGTTTGGACCACAATTAAATTATATGTTGGAGACCTATGTAAAATGTCAGCCAATTCGTATAAGAATTGCGCCCTTTGGGGGCTCAAGAAGTAAAATAGAGAGATCGATTTATATGGGAGCTGTATCGGGCTATAGACCGATTCAGACCATAATAAACACGTATGTTAATGGTCATGAGAGAATACGTCGTACAAAATTTCAGGCAAATCGGATAATAATTGCGATCTCTAGAGGCTCAAGAAGTCAAGATCCCAGATCGGTTTATATGGCAGCTAAATCAGGTTGTGAACCGACTTGTACTTTATTTGACATAGTTGTTGAAAGTAACAATAAAAAACGTCTTGCGAAATTTCAGCCAAATCGGATAGGAATTGCGCCCTCTAAAAGCTCAAGAAGTCAAGTCCCCAGATCTGTTTATATGACAGCTATATCAGGTTATGAACCGATTTGAACCATATTTGGCACAGTTGTTGGATATCACAACAAAATACTACGTGCCAAAATTCATTCAAATTGGATAAGAATTGCGCCCTCTAGAGGCTCAAGAAGTCAAGACCCAAGATCGGTTTATATGGCAGCTATATCAGGTTATGGACCGATTTAAACTATACTTGGCAGAATTGTTGGATATTACAACAAAACACGTCGTGCAAAATTTCATTCCAATCGGATAAGCATTGCGCACTCTAGAGGCTCAAGAACTCAAGACCCAAGATCGGTTTATATGGCAGCTATATCAGGTTATAAACCGATTAAAACCATACTTGGCACAGTTGTTGGATATAATAACAAAACACGTCGTGCAAATTTCATTCCAATCAGATAAGAATTGCGCACTCTAGAGGCTCAAGAAGTCAAGACCCAAGATCGGTTTATATGGCATCTATATCAAAACATGGACCGATATGGTCCATTTACAATACCAACTGACCTACACTAATAAGAAGTATTTGTGCAAAATTTCAAGCGGCTAGCTTTACTCCTTCGAAAGTTAGCGTGCTTTCGACAGAGCTATATCAAGTTATACTCCGATTCGGACCATAAATGAATGCTGAACATTTTAGAAGTCATTGTGTAATATTTCAGTTCATTCGGATAAGAATTGCGCCTTGTAGGGGCTCAAGAAGCAAAATCGGGAGATAGGTTTTTATGAGAGCTGTATCAAGCTATTGATCGATTCAGACCATATTAGACACGTATGTTGAAGGTCATGAGAGAAACAGTTGTACAAAATTTCTGCCAATTGTGTAAAACAAAATAATGGTGTTTTTAGTAGCTATATCTACAAATAAACCGATATGAACCATAAACGACACGGATGCGAAATGTCACTGTGTCAAATTTCAGTGAAATCGGATAATAAATGCGCCTTTTATGGGGCCAAGACTTTAAATCGATATATCGGTCTACATGGCAACTATATCGACATCTGGACCGATCAAGTTGCAGAAAAATGTCGAAGAGCCTAACACAACACACTGTTCCAAATTTCGGCGAAACCGGACAATAAATGAACCTTTTATAGCCCAAAAACCTTAAATCAAGAGATCGGTCTGTATATGACAGCTATATCCAAAACTAAACCGATCTGAGCCAAATTGAAGAAGAAGGTCGAAGGGTGTAACCCAACTCACTGACCCAAATTTCAGCAAAATCGGATAACAAAAGTGGCTTTTAGGGGCCTAAGACCTTAAATCGGCGGACCGGTCTATATGAAGATACTAGCTGACCCGGGCCCGCTTCGCTGTGCCTTCTTTTACTTTATATGGAACAATAGTTTCCTTGGAATATTTATTTTCGACAACTAGATTTCTCTTAGTGAAATACCATGCTAACTTGACTAACCGTTTAACAATATAAGTGCCTTTATCTGAATCCCATATGATCTTTATTGGTCTACGAATTTAAATTTGGATGTAAGGTGTACTCCATTCTTAAAATATTTCAATTCACCCCGATATTCTCATGATTTCTGATTTCAGGGTGTTTTCGGGGGAGAGGTGGTCCCCCAGATACTTGGCCCTGAAAATATATCAGCATCGTGCTCTTCTCTCAAATACGATTTATTTTAACGCATATTGCAATTGGCTTAAGAGGAGTTTACACGATGAGGCGTCCTCCAAACACATGGCCCCAAAATAGGTTATCAAATTCGTTTTCTAATCTTAAATACCTTTCATTTGAGCCACATGTTGGCATGGTCGAAAAAATTTTACCCTTTGGGGATGTTTTGGGAAAGAGGTGATGCCCTAAATACATGGTCCCACATTTGGATATCAAATTCGTATTCTACTCCCAAATACCTTTATTTGAGCCCCATATTGCGATGGTCACTAAAAAATTGCTGTTTGGGGGGTATTGTGGCAAAGTGGTAGACCCCAGAAAATTGGTCCCGAAAATGGGTATCAATTCTTGCTTTACCTCCCAATACCTTTTATATAAGCTCCACATTGGCATGGTGGAAATATGCCCGATTAAGGGGTGTTTTGGGGATTGGAGTGGTCCCCCAAACACTAAGCCCGGAAAATATATCAACAACGTGCTCTATTCTCATATATCTATATATCAATTATTTGAACCCCATATTGCCATTGCTCTCAAAATTGGATATTAAATTCGTTTTCTAATCACATTTAAATTCCTTATTGCAAAAGTCAGCAAGTATGTCCGGTTTGGGTATTGGCTCTAAAAACTAAGAATATTTAGCTCCACTCACTTTAGCATCCAAATTGTCTTGGTGAACAAATACGTCCTAATTGGGGGTTGTTATGGTGGTGGGACGTCCGCTAGACAGTTGGCCCCTAATGTTGATATCAGATACGTGGTCTACTCCCACATACCATTAATTTGAGCCCCATATTTCCATAGTCGGCAAACATGACTAGCTTGGGAGGTGTTTTGTGGGATGGGCGGCCACTCAGTGAGTTGGCCTTGGAAATATATATCGGATTCGCGTTCCACTCTAAAAACCCTCTTATTTGAGCCCCATATTGCAATAGTCAGCAAATACTTACTATTTGGGTGTTGTTGTGGGGGAGTGGTGGCCCCATAGACACTTTTCCCGAATATTGATATCAGATTTGTGCTTTACTCCCAAAGACCTTTCATTTGAGCCCCATGTGGCTATGGCCGTAAGTGTGTCCCCTTTGGGGGAGGTTTTTGGGGAGACACGGCCCCCCAAACACTTGGTCTCATATTTGGATATCAGATTCGAATTCTACACTCAAATACCTTTTATATTCCCATGGTCCCATAAGTCCTGTTTGGGGGGTGTTTTGCGGAAGGGGTGGACCTCCAGAAACGTGGTCCCATATTTGGATATCAGATTCGTATTCTACTCGCAAATACCTTTCATTTGAGTCCCATATTGCCATGGTCGGTAAATATGTCCGATTTAGTGGTGTTTTGGGGGTTGGGGTGGTCCCCCTAGCACTGGGTTCGACAAATGGATATCAGATACGTTTTCTTATCCTAAATACCTGTCATTTGAGTCCCATATTGTCGTGATTGGTCTAAATATATGTTTGGTAAATTTTAGGGTGGGGCGGTCCCACTAGGTACCCCATCCAAAATTTGGATACTAAATTTTTATTTTTAGGGTACTATATGAGATCACACAAAATTTCGCTTAAATCGCACCACCCATTTTCGAGATCTGGCGTTTCTGAAAATTAGGGTAAGGGGGAGGGTCCGCCCCCTTCAGATATCAAAAAATTTAGTACCCTATTTTCACCACGGGATCATTATGCACCATCTGTTCAAGTAAATCGGTTTAGCCGTTTCTAAGTCTATAAGGAAACACAAACATACAAACAAACAAACAAATCTACAAACAAACACAAATTGATTTTTATACCCTCCACCATAAGATGGGGGGTATACTAATTTCGTCATTCTGTTTGTAACTACTCGAAATATTCGTCTGAGACCCCATAAAGTATATATATTCTTGATCGTCGTGAAATTTTATGTCGATCTAGCCATGTCCGTCCGTCTGTCCGTCCGTCCGTCCGTCCGTCCGTCCGTCCGTCCGTCCGTCCGTCCGTCCGTCCGTCCGTCCGTCCGTCCGTCCGTCCGTCCGTCTGTCTGTCGAAAGCACGCTAACTTCCGAAGGAGTAAAGCTAGCCGCTTGAAATTTTGCACAAATACTTCTTATTAGTGTAGGTCGGTTGGTATTGTAAATGGGCCATATCGGTCCATGTTTTGATATAGCTGCCATATAAACCGATCTTGGGTCTTGACTTCTTGAGCCTCTAGAGTGCGCAATTCTTATCCGATTGGGATGAAATTTTGCACGACGTGTTTTGTTATGACATCCAACAACTGTGTCAAGTATGGTTCAAATCGGTCCATAACCTGATATAGCTGCCATATAAACCGATCTTGGGTCTTGACTTCTTGAGCCTCTAGAGGTCGCTATTATTATCCGATTTGCCTGACATTTTGTACGACGGATTCTCTCATGACCATTAACATACGTGTTTATTATGGTCTGAATCGGTTTATAGCCTGATATAGCTCCCATATAAATCGATCTCTCTATTTAACTTCTTGAGCCCACAAAGGGCGCAATTCTTATTCGAATTGGCTGACATTTTACACAGGTCTCCAACATATAATTTAATTGTGGTCCAAACCGGACCATATCTTGATATCGCTCTAATAGCAGAGCAAATCTTTTCTTATATCCTCTTTTTGCCTAAGAAGAGATGCCGGGAAAAGAACTCGACATATGCGATCCATGGTGGAGGGTATATAAGATTCGGCCCGGCCGAACTTAGCACGCTTTTACTTGTTATATATAAGATAGATAGCTGATCCCGGCCCGCATCGCTGTGCCTTAATTGTCACCACGCGAAAAATATGTTTCTTATTTTTATGCAACACTTTTCTATGGAAATTTTTAGTATTTATATCTATTTTTGCTATGGCAAAGATTGGCAATTAAACTACCTTAAACACTGTCTTGGGTGGAAAAGTTAAAAAATAATACCGCAAACAACCGCAATGAAATTCCTATATTATACCCTCCACCATAAGATGGGGGGTATACTAATTTCGTCATTCTGTTTGTAACTACTCGAAATATTCGTCTGAGACCGTCGTGAAATTTTATGTCGATCTAGCCATGTCCGTCCGTCCGTCCGTCTGTCTGTCGAAAGCACGCTAACTTCCGAAGGAGTTAAGCTAGCCGCTTGAAATTTTGCACAAATACTTCTTATTAGTGTAGGTCGGTTGGTATTGTAAATGGGCCATATCGGTCCATTTTTTGATATAGCTGCCATATAAACCGATCTTGGGTCTTGACTTCTTGAGCCTCTAGAGTGCGCATTTCTTATCCGATTGGGATGAAATTTTGCACGACGTGTTTTGTTATGACATCCAACAACTGTGCCAAGTATTGTTCAAATCGGTCCATAACCTGATATAGCTGCCATATACACCGATCTGGGGTTTTGACTTCTTGAGCCTCTAGATTGCGCAACTCTTATCCGATTGGAATGAAATTTTGCACGACGTGTTTTGTTACGATATTCAACAACTGTGCCAAGTATGGTTCAAATCGGTCCATAACCTTATATAGCTGTCAATAAACCGATCTTGGGTCTTGACTTCTTGAGCCTCTAGAGGGCGCAATTCTTATCCAATTTGAATGAATTTTGGCACGTAGTATTTTGTTATGATATCCAACAACTGTGCTAAATATGGTTCAAATCGGTTCATAACCTGATATAGCTGCCATATAAACCGATCTGGGATCTTGACTTCTTGAGCCTCTAGAGGTCGCAATTATTTGCCGATTTGCCTGAAATTTTGTACGACGGATTCTCTCATGACCATTAACATACGTGTTTATTATGGTCTGAATCGGTATATAGCCCGATACAGCTCCCATATAAATCGATCTCTCTATTTTACTTCTTGAGCCCACAAAGGGCGCAATTCTTATTCGAATTGGCTGACATTTTACACAGGTCTCCAACATATAATTTAATTGTGGTCCAAACCGGACCGGATCTTGATATCGCTCTAATAGCAGAGCAAATCTTTTCTTATATCCTTTTTTTGCCTAAGAAGAGATGCCGGGAAAAGAACTCGACAAATGCGATCCATGGTGGAGGGTATATAAGATTCGGCCCGGCCGAACTTAGCACGCTTTACTTGTTCTTTATACAAAGGACCGATAGATTGTTATAACAAAGATACATGCTTGATAATTAGTTTTTACCACTCTGCCCTCTCTCTGTCCATGTGGGCTTCTCCAAACTAGCGCCATTTACTGGCTGTTTTCAATTGGATTGGATCAAGTAAATCCAATTGAAGACAGCCAGATTGCGCTAATTTCAATGTTAGTGCAACTCTCTTAGAGCAGATCTTTACGTTGTGGTTGTCTATGAATGCCTATTCATAGACAACCACCATGCCATATGACTATCTATTAAATAGTTATCATTTAGTCTTTTTTAATCAAATCAAATTGCCATATTTACTAATTTACAAGTCTAATTTGCCAGTCTATTCCATTCCCCTAAATACCCCTTAACCAGGCATATTTACCCACCATGTCAATGTGGGGCTTAAGTGAATGGAATTGAAGGTAGAACAAGAATTGATACCCACTTTCGGGACCAATTTTCTGGGGATTTACCCCTTTCCCAAAATACCCCGCAAACAGCAATTTACTGATCATCGCAATATGGGGTCAATTTAGAGGTATTTGGGAATAGAATACGAATTTGATATCCAAATGTAGGACCATCACCCCTTCTACAAAACACCCCCCAAATTGTAAACATTTTCGACCATGCCAATATGTGGCTCAAATGAAAGGTATTTGAGATTAGAAAACGAATTTGATAACCAATTTTTGGACCACGTGTTTGGGGGACGCCTCATACTGTAAACTCCCCTCAAAACCTATGGCAATATGGGGTTTAAATTAATGGTATTTGAGAGAAGATATTTTTTCAGGCCAAGTGTCTGGGGGACCACCTCACCCCGAAAACATCCCTAAATCAGACATCATGAGAATATCGGGCTGAAATAAAGTATTTAAAGAATGGATTACACCTTACATCCAAACTTAAATTCGTTGACTAATAAAGATGATATGGGAAAATAAAGATAAAGGCACTTATATTGTTAAACTGTTTGTCAAGCGATATACTATTTTCATAGCATTGTATTTCACTAAAAGCTCTGTAATCGTCGAAAATAAATATTCCAAAGAAACTTATTCCACATAAAGTAAATGAAGACGAAGCGGTGTGGGCCCAGGTCAGCTTGTTGGATATAAAATTAGTTTTCTAATCTCAAGTAACTATCATTTGAGCCCTTAGTGCAAAAATCAGCAAATATGTACGGTTTGGGTGGTGGGCTGTAAAAACTGTCAACATCGAGCACCATTTCCTTTGAGCCCCAAATTCTCATGGGATTGTTGAAATTGCCCTATTTATTGATTAATGTGTTGTTATAGGGGTGGAACGTCCCGTAGACAGGTGGTCCCGAATGTTGTTATCAGATTCGTGCTCTACTCCCAGACATATTTCAAAGGTCAGCAAGCATGTCCGATTGAGGTTTGTTTTGGGGGTTGACCTAATAGGTCACTTTAGTTTGAGGACTCAAAAAATGTTGGCCGCCATACCCCCAATATTATGAAGATCAACGTAATAGGATAAGGGGCTCATTGATAAGGGGCCTTCTTTTCTTAGAGTCCAAACTGCTGCTGGGCAAAACCTTTTTGTTCAAAAGCTTTAGCTCAAAAAATATAGAGACCAGCAAATTAGTTTTTTAGCACAAAAAACGTTTAATGTGGCAATTTAATTTGATGTAAAAAAAAATTAAATGATGACTATTTAAAAGGTAGTCCAATAGCCTTTTAAAGACCACTACCACATTATGATCAATGTTATTGGCGTTAAGCCACTTGAAGCGAGTAGTGTTTTCAATTAGATTTAGAAAACAGCATATAGATGGCGCTAATTTGGAGAACCCAACATGGACAGAGATAGTGCAGAGTGGTCAAAATTGATCATACAGCATTTATCATTGTTATGACAACCTATCGGTCCTTTGAATAAACAAAAATATAATATTGGAATTTCGTTGCGGTTGTTTGCGGTATTATTTGATCCTCCCCCTAGTCTAATTTTCAAAAACACCAGATGTCGGAGATGGATACGGCGATTTAATCGATATTTTGTTTTGCACACTTATAGTAACCAAGAAACAAAAATTTGGTATCAAAAGGGAGTAGGCCTAGGAGAGCCACCCACCCCCAAAACACGCCAAACGGATTTATAGACCAAACAATACAATATGGGTATCAAATTAAAGTATTCAAAAGTATAAAACGAATCTGATATCCAATTTGCGACATTATGTGTCGTGGGTCACACCACCTCCAAAAACCCCCCAAATCGATAATATTTACCGACCATGGCAATATGGATCTTAAATGAAAGGTCTTTGGGAGCAAAACACTAAATTGATTTTCACTTTTGTGACCAAGCTTCTGGGGGTCCAACACATCCCCAAACAGAAGTTTTACTGACCATTACAATGAGTAGAGATGTGCGATGGGTAAATACCCAAAAGGTATTTACCCGGTAAATTGGTAATTTCAATGGTCGGCAAGCATATCCGGTTTAAGGGTTGTTTTGGGGTATGGGAAAATATGAACCAGAATGATATCAGATTCGTGCTAGACCTTTCATTTGAACCCCATATTACTATATATTACTATGGTCGTAAATTTGTCCTCTTTGGGTGGTGTTTTGAGGGAGGGGCGGCCCGGAGGGGCGAGAAAAATTTTCAGCGATGGTTTTTCTCACCCTAATACTGGCAGCATTTGGAAATTGCGTCCTCTACAGGCTCAAGAAGTCAAGACCCTAGACCGGTATATATGGCAGCTTTATCAGGTTATGGACCGATTTGAACTATTCTTAGCACAGTTCTTGAAAGTCATAACAAAACTCCTCTTGCCAAATGTCATCCAAATCGGATACTAATTGCGTCCTCTAGTGGCTCAAGAAGTCAAGACCCCAGATCGTTTTATATGACAGCTATATCAGGTTATGGACCGATTTGAACTTTTCTTAATGCAGATGTTGAAAGTCCTAACAAAACACGTCGTGCATAATTTAAGCCAAATCGGATACGAATTGCGCTCTCTAGACGCTCAAGAAGTCAAGAACCCATATAGGTTTATATGACAACTATATCAGGTTATGGACCGGTTTTAACCATACTCAGCACAGTTGTTGGAAGTCACAAAAAAACACCTCATGCAAAATTTCAGCCAAATCGGATAAGAATTTTGGCCTCTAGCGGCTCAAGAAGTCAAGATCCCAGATCGGTTTATATGGCACCTATATCAAAACGTGGACCGATATAGCCCATTTACAATCCCAACTGGCCTACACTAATAGGAAGAATTTGTGAAAAATTTCAAGCGGCTAGCTTTACTTATCGAAAGTTAGCGTGCTTTCGACAGACATTCGTCTTAGACGAATGGAGTTATAGGGTCTTAGACGAATTTTCGAGGAGACGAATTTTTTTTTTTTTTTTTTTAATGCAGTTTTATTACGACTGAGTTTGCACTCATCTAGTAATTTAATGTTAACAATACATATTCAATACTAGAATAGTTAACCTAGTATATAACATTTTAATGAGAAGTAGTTCAATAACTATACTCTAATTGTGTACAATCAAGGGAGTTTATGTGGCTAAATCTAAGGGTAAAGTTCTTTGAAGTCGCCTTGTGCTGGAATAGTTGCTGACAATATTGTTCAAGTCACTGTTTATATGACTTTGTAGCTTGAGGACATGTTTTTGTGCGTTGATATGAATTTCTTCAGCGATGGTTTTTACTCCCAAGTCCCGATGCAGGTCATTGTTGCGTATGAACCAAGGGGCGTTTACCATAGTACGTAGTATTTTATTTTGGGTCTTCTGTATAATATCCACCTCCTTCTTTGCAGCACAGCCCCACAGCTGTATGCCGTAACACCATATAGGTTTAATTGTTTGATTGTAAATCAGCAGTTTATTTTTAAGTGATATTCTACTATCCACTAATATCCAGTATACTTGACTGAATTTCATTTTAACTTCTTTGTTCTTTATCTTCACATGTTCTTTCCATTTTAGTTTTGTATCTAGGGTCATGCCAAGATATTTTGCCTTATTCACGAAAGGTACCACAGTGCCATTTAGATAAAGTGGAGTTTGAAGTATCTGTTTATTTGTAAACACAATGTGCGTTGATTTACTTTCGTTTAAATGCATTCTCCATTTTTTCATCCAGCTTAAAATACTGGAAAGAATAACTTGGAGCTTGTTTGTGGCTTCTTTTTCAGTGTCCGCAGTGGTGAGGACCGCCGTATCATCAGCAAAGGTTGCAATGGTTGCATCAGGAGATGTTGGAATATCTCTCGTATATAAGAGGTATAGTATTGGGCCTAAGACACTCCCTTGTGGGACACCAGCTCGAATTGGCCTCAGATTTGAGTATTGGGTTTCAATTTTTACTCGAAAGTGGCGATGGGTTAAGTAGGAAGCCAGAATTTGATAATACTCATGTGGTAGATCATTATGTAGTTTGCACAAAAGCCCTTCATGCCAGACCTTATCAAATGCTTGCCCAACATCCAAAAATACTGTTGAACAAACGCGCTTATCTTCAATAGCTTTTTCTGCTACATCTACGATGCGGTGAACCTGTTGAATGGTTGAATGTGCAGTTCGAAATCCAAATTGATGGCTTGGGATGAGACGTCTATTTGTTATTAGTGGTACAAGTCTCTTTAAGAGCAGTTTTTCGAATATTTTCGACATAACAGGTAGCAGAGATATAGGCCGATATGAGGTTATTTGATGGTCTGGTTTGCCAGGTTTCGGGATTATAATAATTTCGGCTACTTTCCATTCTAGTGGAACATACTGCAGTCGGAAACATGCGTTTATAATAAATAATAGATTTTTTAGAGCTGTAGCTGGAAGCTTTTTAAATATCTGTCCTGTTATTAAATCGTAACCAGGCGCTTTTTTAGCACTTATATCTTTTGCTATTACATTCTCCAACTCCCTTAGTGTGGCTGGTTTGATTGTGAGATGGTCCGATTTTTGGGTTTTGCTGGTACCTTCGTTATTAGATCTGTCTTCCAGTGGTTTAAATATATTATAGAAATGATCTGCAAATAATTCAGCTTTTTCATCAGCTTTACGAATCCATGTTCCATCGACGTTTTTGATTGGAGGCATTTTTGGTGAAGCTTGGTTGAATTGCTTCGTTGCTTTCCACAAACTGTAGTTGGTTGCTTTGGTTGAAGACAAGTTTTCTAGGTGCGACGACATAGTTTTATTTTTAGATTCACTTGTTAATTTCTTAAGATCATTAACAAGACGGTTTAAGGCGGCTTTATTTTCTGCCGTCCTTTCTCTTTGCCACTTCTTTCGTGCTTTTCTTTTCTTTGATAATAAAATTCTTATTTCTTTCGGAAACGTAGGCGTATGATATATTTTATTCAAATTTTGGGTAGGAGTACTTTCCCATGCAGAAATTTGAATGGCTTCAATAAATTTCGCTAGCTCTTCATCAATTTGGGCTTCTGTCTTGAGACTGGTATTTAAATGTAATTTCTCCGATAAAGTATATTTGAAAAAGTGCCAGTTTGTTTTTTTGTTTATAAGAAAATTTGGAGGATCCATTTCAATGGCGCTGTCACTTACAGTCAGTATTACAGCAGAATGATCAGATGATGATAACGCTTCTGAGTTTTCAATAAACACATAATTTTTAGGTATATTTTTTATGATGAAAAAATCAATCAAGTCAGGTATAAGATTTCCGTTCGAAGGCCAATACGTTGGTTTGTTTCCCGAATATATCTCGCATTTAAGAGATCTACATGCTTTGTATAGTTCACATCCCTTTGGAGAAGTGAGTCTTGAACCCCAGACTTTATTTTTAGCATTAAAATCGCCACCCATCACGAAATGGTTGTTACATTTTTTCAATGTTTCTATATACTGTTCACTTTTAATATTGTGCCTTGGAGGAGAATATAGTGCGCAAATTTTGAAATAGTTGTTGTGTTTAAGTTGAACCGATACGCACGCTATTTGAAACATGACGTCCTCAATCTTTTGCTCCTCTTGATGTTTGATATTTTCTTTTATTATGACCGAAGCTCCTCCCCTGGGTTTTAAGGAAGGATGAAAGGCGTTATAGATCTTATAACCTTTGATAGTTGCAAACGAGTTTTTAATTAAATGGCTCTCTGATATGAGTAGTATATCAATTTTTTCATCATATAGAAAACATTCAATTTCATTTAATCGGCGCAATAAACCATTGCAATTCCATGTAGCGATTCGTAGCATAGCCATTATTGTGGATTAGAATTAATTGAATTAACGACTATAGCGTTTAATTTATCAATCAATTTTTCACTCAGCTTAGCTTGGAAATCTAAGCGTTGATTAATTTTTTCCATGTTTTTCAATATTACACCCAGTATTGTTGGGGTTTCTTCATAAGAAGCATTCAAATTTTTGGCGTCTAATACACCAGAGTAGCTCTTTGTTTGAGAGATTTGGCGACTTGTAGCTTGCACTGACTGCTGCAATGTTTGTTGGTTGGATGTTTGAATTTGTAATTGTATCGGATTTTGGAGTACTTGCTGGTTTGCTCCGTTATTTGAGACGAGAGGTTCCACATTATGTTTATTTGTATGGATATCTTTGACGGATCGAGATTTATTTCTGAGTTTTTGAAGCTCTTTTGCAACTTCACAACCTCTATAACTGGCAGGATGATTACCTTTGCAGTTAATGCATTTAGGAACTATAGATTTTGGCATTTCGCAATTTTCTGTGTCATGTTTTCCTGCACATTTTACACATCTTGCTTCCCTCTGGCAATAGCTTTTGGTGTGATTGAAGCCTTGACAGCGTTTACACTGGGGTATTAGTTTTGTTTGAGGTCTTACTGCTTCAATTTTAACTTTTATTTTAAGGATATTTGTTATTTTAAAGATTTCATCTATATTGTCGTCTTTATGGAAAGTTACTCGGAAAATAGGAAGATTTCTGTATCGATAGGAACTGCTATTTTCTACTCGTTCTTTCTTTAAAAGGTTGACGGCATCTAAAGGTTTAAAGCCCTTTTCTTGAAGATCTTGCATTATATCTTCCTTTGTACAAGTGTGGTGGAGACCACGTATAATGACCTTATTTGGCCTTTCGTTTTTATTTTCGTATGTGAACCATTCAGTTTTCATTGCGTTCAATGTTTGTGACAAGTTTCTGTAATCAGTAGGTGAATTCGTGTTAATCTTCCATACATTATTGTTCAAAGCTGTGATTGTGAAATCATGTACTTGAGCAGATTTAATTAATTTCTTAATCTCTTCAAAACTTGTAATGCCAACAATATTTATAGGGGGCGGTTTATCTGCCCTACCATCTTTTGTTTCGGATCTCTCGATATTATTTTCTTTTTCTATTTGTGTTTGCTGTGATTCGCTGGTGTTATCTTTTTTAGTTTTGGATTTGTTCCTCTTACTTCTTTGAACAATCCAGTTTGTCTCTCTTTCCAATTCTTCTTCATCAGTTACATACTGATGAACTAAACCACGTTCGACTATAGATTCGTCTTGGGCTTGGTTTTGTGGTCTATCAGTATATTGGACAGTATTTACCATATCATTAGCGTCCATGAATTGACTATCTTTTTTATTTAAAAGTTGTTCTTTTAGAACTATATTCTCTTGCTTTATATTTTGCAATTCAGCAAGTATGCAATCAATAGTGTGCTGCATTTCATGTATTTGCTGCTTTAGCATGATATTCTCATTTTGAATTATTTGGATTCGGTTTCCTCTAAAAGGAGTCCCCCCGCCTGGAGGCGGGTTATTTAAGTCCATTTAAATTTTCAAATATAAAGACCGTTAATAACAGGGTGACAAGATGATGTAAATAACAAGTAGTAATGAACACCACCACAATTACTGTACCCAATAAATCTGGCAACACCGTTCCACATCACAACGTGTGACGAGATCAGCTGCTGTTTGTTTTGTTTTCTGATCACAAAGGACAGATATAGTTTATTTTGAGTTGTTTTTAAGATAAATTTGTGTAAATTTGTCTATTATAACACTTTATTTTTAAAGTTTTTGGCAAAAAATATCGCCTTTTAAGCTCGCCGGGCACAATCCGGACGTTCACAGAATGCCGAATGCACACCACCACGAACGGGCGAATATTTTGGAAATAGTTCCTGAGGCTTTGGTAAGTCCTTTTTATGCATAAACTTGTACACACACGGAGCGGCTTGATATCACGTCCACTTAGTACAATGCACAGTGGTCTAAACTGAGGAGACGAATGATCGCAATGACATTTTAATTCGAACTAGCCATGTCCGTCCGTCCGTCCGTTCGTCTGTCTGTCGAAAGCACGCTAACTTTCGAAGGAGTAAAGCTAGCCGTTTGAAATTTTGCACACATACTTCTTATTAGTGTACGTCGGCTGGTATTGTAAATGGGCCATATCGGTTCACGTTTTGAAATAGCTGCCATAAAAACCGATCTGGGATCTTGACTTCTTGAGCCGCTAGAGTGCA
The DNA here is from genome assembly GCF_963082655.1 of Stomoxys calcitrans. Taxonomy (NCBI): domain Eukaryota; kingdom Metazoa; phylum Arthropoda; class Insecta; order Diptera; family Muscidae; genus Stomoxys; species Stomoxys calcitrans. The sequence continues at coordinate 79,798,685 of NC_081552.1, read as the reverse complement.
CAATTTTAATTTGATTTGGCTGAAATGTTGCATGAGGAGTTTTATTAGGACTTCTAACAACTGTGCTGAGTATGGTTCAAATCGGTCCATAACCTGATATAGCTGTGTTTTTTATGACTTTCAACAACTGTGCTATGAATAGTTCAAATCGGTCCATAACCTGATATAGCTACCATATGAACCGATCTGGGGTCTTGACTTCTTGAGCCTCTAAAGGGAGCAATTCCTATCCGATTTGGATGAAATATTGCATGACGTGTTTTGTTGTGACTTCGAACAACTGTACTAAGAATAGTTCAAATCGGTCCATAACCTGATATAGCTGCCATATAAACCGATCTGGGATCTTGACTTTTTGACACGACCTCAAACATACGTGTCGAAAATGGAAAGAATCGGCTTATAGCTAATGCGGCTCCCCTATAAACCGATCTCCCTATTTTACTTTTTCAGCCCCTAAAGTGCGCAATTCTTACTAGATTTGGCTGAAATTTCACACAATGACTTCTTCTATAGTCTCCAATAATCAGTTCATTTATGGTCCGAAGTGAACCATAACTTGATATTGTTCCAATAACATAGCAATTATTTTCTTTTTTCCTTTGTTTGCCTAAAAAGAGACAAGAGACAAGGCAAGAGCTCGACAAATGCGATCCATTGTGGAGGGTATATAAAATTCGGCCCGGCCGAACTTAACACGCTTTTACTTGTTATTTTTAGGGTACTATATGAGAGCACAAAAAATTTCGATTAAATCGCACCACATATCTCCGAAATCTGGCGTTTGAAAATTAGGGTAAGGGGGAGGGTCCGCCCCCCTTCATATATCAACAAATTTAGTACCCTAATTTTACGATGGGATCATCTGTGAAAATTTCAAGAAAATCGGTTTAGCCGTTTCTGAGTCTAAAAAGAACACACAAACAAACTAACACAAATTGATTTTTATGTATAAGATAGGATCGGAAATGAATATTTCGATGTGTTGCAAACGGAATGACAAAATGAATATACCCCCATCCTTCGGTGATGTGTTTCTTGAATGTGTATACAAATCCAAGGAAATACATGTGCCAAATTTAAAGACGATCGGAAGAAAATAGCGACCTGTACTTTGTACACAAATTAATTAGGACAGAAGAACAGACAGATGGACATAGCTAAATCGAATGAGTAAGTTATTCTGAGTCGTTGGTATACTTGTCATTGGGTCTATCTTTCTTCATTTTGGGTGTTACAAACAAATTCACTTATTTATGATACCCTGTACCCAGGGGCGTAGCCAGGGGGAAGGCCTGGGACCCACAAAATTGTAGTAAAATTTTTTTAAACGAAAACTTTCATATTATATTATTCTACAGACAGAAAACTTGGATCAGACCAGCACCACCTTATAGTTATCTTTGTAAACTACAAAATTTCAATGAAATTTTTTCTAAACAAATTTTATTGAAATTGTTTCTAAAGAAAAAATTTTAAAGCAATATTTTTAAACACAAAACTTCATCACAATTTTTCTTCTTTGTGCCGGGCCGGACCCCCTCGATAATTCATTTTAAAGATACAATTTTATTACAATTTTTCCGAGAGACAAAATTTTAATAAAAAATTTTCTTAAAAACTGCATTTTAGAGATTTTCAAAAAACTATTTCAGCGAAAAATTGTCTAAAGACAAACTTTTCATAAAAGCCTTTCAATATAAATTTTTGTGCCAACTCAATGCATTTTGCGACACTTCATTGTGCCCTAACATTTTCAAAGTTTTTATACCCTTCACCATAAGATGGGGGGTATACTAATTTCGTCATTCTGTTTGTAACTACTCGAAATGTTCGTCTGAGACCCCATAAAGTATATATATTCTTGATCGTCGTGACATTTTATGTCCGTCCGTCCGTCCGTCTGTCTGTCGAAAGCACGCTAACTTCCGAAGGAGTAAAGCTAGCCGCTTGAAATTTTGCACAAATACTTCTTATTAGTGTAGGTCGGTTGGTATTGTAAATGGGCCATATCGGTCCATGTTTTGATATAGCTGCCATATAAACCGTGTTTTGCTATGATATCTAACAACTGTGCCAAGTATAGTTCAAATCAGTCCATAACCTGATATAGCTGTCATATAAACCGATCTTGGGTCTTGATTTCTTGAGCCTCTAGAGCGCACAATTCTTATCCGATTTGAATGAATTTTTGCACGAAGTATTTCGTTATGGTATCCAACAACTGTGCCAAGTATGGTTGAAATCGCTCCATAACCTGATATAGCTGCCATATAAACCGATCTTGGGTTTTGACTTCTTGAGCCTCTAAAGGGCGCAATTCTTATCCGATTGAAATGAAATTTTGCACGACGTGCCAAGTATGGTTTAAATCGGTCCATAACCTGATATAGCTGCCATATAAACCGATCTTGGGTCTTGACTTCTTGAGCCTCTAGAGCGCACAATTCTTATCCGATTTGAATGAATTTTTGCACGAAGTATTTCGTTATGATATCCAACAACTGTGCCAAGTATGGTTGAAATCGCTCCATAACCTGATATAGCTGTCATATAAACATTTAACTTCTTGGATTTGACTTCTTGAGCTTCTAGAGGGTGCAATTCCTATCCGATTTGGCTGAAATTTTGCATGACGTATTTTATTTTTACTTTCAACAACTGTGTCAAATAAGGTTCAAATCGGTTCATAACCTGATATAGCTGCCATATAAACCGATCTGGGATCTTGACTTCTTGACCCCTAGAGTTCGCAATTATTATCCGATATGCCTGAAATTTTGTACGACGGATCCTCTCATGACCATCAACAAACACGTTTATTATGGGCTGAATCGGTCTATAGCCCGATACAGATCCCATATAAATCGTTTTCTCTATTTTACTTCGTGAGCCCCAATGGGCGCAATTCATATACGAATTGGCTGAAATTTTATATAGGTCTCCAACATATAATTTAATTGTGGTCCGAACCGGACCATATCTTGATATCGTTTTAGAGCAACTCTTTTCTTATATCCTTTTTTGCCTAAGAAGATGCCGGGAAAAGAACTCGACAAATGCGATCCATGGTGGAGGGTATATAAGATTCGGCCCGGCCGAACTTAGCACGCTTTTACTTGTTTTTACACCCTCCACCATAAGATGGGGGTATACTAATTTCGTCATTCTGATTGTAACTACTCGAAATATTCGTCTTAGACCCCATAAAGTATATATATTCTTGATCGTCGTGAAATTTTATGTCGATCTAGCCATGTCCGTCCGTTTGTCCGTCCGTCCGTCCGTCCGTCTTTCTCTCTGTCGAAAGCACGCTAACTTCCGAAGGAGTAAAGCTAGCCGCTTGAAATTTTGCACAAATACTTCTTATTAGTGTAGGTCGGTTGGTATTGTAAATGGGCTATATCGGTCCATGTTTTGATATAGCTGCCATATAAACCGATCTTGGGTCTTGACTTCTTGAGCCTCTAGAGTGCGCAATTCTTATCCGATTGATATGAAATTTCGCACGACGTGTTTTGCTATGATATCCAACAACAGTGCCAAGTATTGTTCAAATCGGTCCATAACCTGATATAGCTGCCATATAAACCGATCTTGGGTCTTGACTTCTTGAGCCTCTAGAGTGCGCAATTCTTATCCGATTGGAATGAAATTTTGCACGACGTGTTTTGTTATGATATCCAACAACTGTGCCAAGTATGGTTCAAATCGGTCCATAACCTTATATAGCTGTCATATAAACCGATCTTGGGTCTTGACTTCATGAGCATCTAGAGGGCGCAATTCTTATCCAATTTGAATGAATTTTGCACGTAGTATTTTGTTATGATATTTAGCAACTGTGCCAAGTATGGTTCAAATCGGTTCATAACCTGATATAGCTGCCATATAAACCGATCTTGGGTCTTGACTTCATGAGCCTCTAAAGGGCGCAATTCCTATCCAATTTGAATGAATGTTGGCACGTAGTATTTTGTTATGATATCCAACAACTGTCCCAAATATGGTTCAAATCGGTTCATAACCTGATATAGCTGTCATATAAATATATCTAGGGACTTGACTTCTTGAGTTTCTAGAGGGCGCAATTCCTATCCGATTTGGCTGAAATTTCGCAAGACGCTTTTTATTGTTACTTTCAACAACTATGTCAAATAAAGTACAAGTCGGTTCATAACCTGATTTAGCTGCCATAGAAACCGATTTGGGATCTTGACTTCTTGAGCCTCTAGAGGTCGCAAATATTATCCGATTTGCCTGAAATTTTGTACGACGGATTCTCTCATGACCATTAACATACGTGTCTATTATGGTCTGAATCGGTCTATAGACCGATACAGCTCCCATATAAATCGATCTCTCTATTTTAGTTCTTGAGCCCACAAAGAGCGCAATTTTTATTCGAATTGGCTGACATTTTACACAGGTCTCCAACATAAATATAATTTAATTGTGGTCCAAACCGGACCATATCTTAATATCGCCCTAATAGCAGAGCAAATATTTTCTTATATCCTTTTTTTGCCTAAGAAGAGATGCCGGGAAAAGAACTGGACAAATGCGATCCATGGTGGAGGGTATATAAGATTCGGCCCGGCCGAACTTAGCACGCTTTTACTTGTTTTGCCTAAGAAGAGATGCCGGAAAAAGAACTGGACAAATGCGATCCATGGTGTAGGGTATATAAGATTCGTCCCGGCCGAACTTAGCACGCTTTTACTTGCTTATTTTATTATGCTTTTATGTCCCAAATAGAAATAAAATCAATATGAACAAGTAAAAGCGTGCAAATTTCGGCCGGGCCGAATCTTATATACCCTCCATCATAGATCGCATTTGTCGAGTTCTTTTCCCGGCATCTCTTCTTAGGCAAAACAGGATATAAGAAAAGATTTGCTCTGCTATTATAGCGATATCAAGATATGGTCCGGTTTGGACCACAATTATATTATATGTTGGAGACCTGTGTAAAATGTCAGCCAATTCGAATCAGAATTACGGATGGACGGACAGACGGAGGGACATTGCTAGATCGACATAAAATGCCGCGACGTTCAAGAATATATATACTTTATGGGGTCTCAGCCGAATATTTCGAGTAGTTACAAACAGAATGACGAAATTACAATAGTATACCCCTCATCCTATGGTGGAGGGTACAAAAAGGTATTTAGTTCGGCTGGGACGAACTTTGGATACCCACCACCTCAGGTATATATGTAAAGCCCATACGGACATTGAGTGGTCTAATGTATACCTCACTATTCAATGTTGTAGAACAAAATATTGGTCTTAATGGCCGATATATCCAATTATCCGATCTGAACCATATTAAGGTCGGATATCGTGAAGCTCAGAAAAACTTTCTGTTTCAAATTTTATCGAAATCGGATAATATATAAAACTTTTATGGGCTTCAGTCTCCACATCAGCAGATCGGTCTATATGACAGCTATATCTAAATATAGTCCGATCAGAACCACGTTTTAGTCGGATGTTGGGAGATCTTAACCAACTCACTGGTTCAAATTTCGGCGAAATCTGGTAATAAATAAATTTTTTCTGGGCTTTAGACCCCTTATCGGTAGATCGGTCTATATGACAGCTTTATCTGAATATAGTCCGATCTGAACCATATTTAGATCACGTGTTAGGAGGCTACTAATAATTCACTGTTTCACGGATAAAAAATAAAGCTTTTGTGGCCTTCAGACCCTTTATCGGGAGATTGGTCTATATGAGAGCTATATCTAAACATAGTCCAATCTTAACCATATTTACGTCAGACGTCAGAATGCTTAAAATATCCCACTGTTTTAAATCGGCGAAATCGGGTAAAAACAAGTAAAAAGGCGTTAAGTTCGGCCGGGCCGAACTTTGGATACCCACCACCTCGGGTATATATGTCAACCACCTTTCATCAAAATTCGGTGAAAATTTCATACCTTATACTCATATACCTCATACCGATCTGAACTATATACGACACGGATGTCGAAAAGCCTAACATAAGACTTTGTCAAATTTCAGTGAAATCGGATTATAAATGCGCTTTTTATGGGGCCAAGACTTTAAATCGAGATATCGGTCTACATGGCAGCTATATCCAAATCTGGACCGATTTGGGCCAAGTTGCGTCAACATGTCGAAGAGCCTAACACTAAGCATTGTCCCAAATTTCGGCGAAATCGGACAATAAATGCCTCTTTTATGGGCCCTAAACCTTAAATTCAGAGATCGGTCTATATGGCAGCTATATTCAAATCTGGACCGATCTGGGCAAAATTTAAGAAGGACGTCGAAGAGCCTAACTAAACTCACTGTCTCAAATTTCAGCGACATCGGACAATAAATGCGTCTTTTATGGCCCCAAAACCTAAAACCTAGATATCGGTCTATATGGCAGCTATATCCAAATCTGGACCGATCTGTGCGATATTGCAGGAGTATATCAAGGGGCTTAACTTAACTCACTGTTCCAAATTTCGGGGACTTCGGGCATTAAATGAGCATTTTATGGGCCCAAAACCATAAATCAAGAAATCGGTCTGTATGGCAGCTATATCCAAATCTGAACCGATCTGAACCAAGTTAAAGAAACATGTCAAAGGGCCTAAGGCAACTCACTGTCCCAAATTTCAGCGAAATCGGATAGTAAATGTGGCTTTTATGGGCCTTAGACCCTAAATCGGAGGATCGGTCTATATGGCAGCTATATCCAAATCTGTACCGATCTGGTCCAAATTAACGAAGGAAGTTGAAGGGCTTAACACAAATCACTGTCCCAAATTTCAGCGAAATCGGATAATAAATGTGGCTTTTATGGGCCTTAGACCCTAAATCGGAGGATCGGTCTATATGGCAGCTATATCCAAATCTGTACCGATCTGGTCCAAATTAACGAAGGTAGTTGAAGGGCCTAACACAACTCACTGTCCCAAATTTCAGCAAAATCGGATAATAAATGTGGCTTTTATGGGCCTTAGACCCTAAATCGGAGGATCGGTCTATATGGCAGCTATATCCAAATCTGGACCGATCTGAGCCAAATTGACAAAGGATGTCGAAGGGCCTAACACAACTCACTGTCCCAAATTTCAATAAAATCGGATAATAAATGTGGCTTTTATGGGCCTAAGACCCTAAATCGGCGGATCGGTCGATATGGGGGCTATATCAAGATATAGTCCGATATAGCCCATCTTCGAACTTAACCTGCTTATGGACAAAAAAAGAATCTGTGCAAAATTTCAGCTCAATATCTCTATTTTTAAAGACTGTAGCGTGATTTCAACAGACAGACGGAGAGACGGACAGACGGACAGACGGACAGACGGACGGACATGGCTAGATCGTCTTAGATTTTTACGCTGATCAAGAATATATATACTTTATAGGGTCGGAAATGGATATTTCGATGTGTTGCAAATATACCCAAAATATACCCCCATCCTTCGGTGGTGGGTATAAAAAAGCTTTTATGAGCTTCAGACCTTTTATAGGTAGATCGTTCTATGGCAACTATCTCAATTTTTGAAGGATCTGGAGTGATTGCAACAGACGGACGGACAGACGGACAGACACACGGACACCGTTAAATCGTCTTAGAAATTTACTACGATCCGAAATATATATACTTTGTAGGGTCGGAAACTGATATTTCGTTGTGTTGCAAACGGAATGACTAAATGAATATACCCCCTATTCTACGGTGGTGGGTACAAAAATCTTCTTTTATATATAACAAGTAAAAGCGTGCTAAGTTCGGCCGGGCCGAATCTTATATACCCTCCACCATGGATCGCATTTGTCGAGTTCTTTTCCCGGCATCTCTTCTTAGGCAAAAAAGGATATAATAAAAGAGTTGCTCTGCTATTAAAACGATATCAAGATATGGTCCGGTTCGGACCACAATTAAATTATATGTTGGAGACCTGTGTAAAATTTCAGCCAATTCGTATAAGAATTGCGCCCATTGGGGCTCACGAAGTAAAATAGAGAGAACGATTTACATGGGATCTGTATCGGGCTATAGACCGATTCAGACCATAATAAACACGTTTGTTGATGGTCATGAGAGGATCCATCGTACAAAATTTCAGGCATATCGGATAATAATTGCGACCTCTAGGGGTCAAGAAGTCAAGATCCCAGATCGGTTTAAATGGTAGCTATATCAGGCTATGAACCGATTTGAACCTTATTTGACACAGTTGTTGAAAGTAAAAATAAAATACGTCATGCAAAATTTTGGCCAAATCGGATAGGAATTGCGCCCTCTAGAAGCTCAAGAAGTCAAATCCCCAGATCTGTTTATATGACAGCAATATCAGGTTATGGACCGATTTCAACCATACTTGGCACAGTTGTTGGATATCATAACGAAATACTACGTGCAAAAAAAAATTCAAATCGGATAAGAATTGCGCACTCTAGAGGATCAAGACGTCAATACCCCAGATCGGTTTATATGACAGCTATATCAGGTTATGAACCGATTTGAACCATACCCGGCACAGTTGTTGGATATCATAACAAAACACATCGTGCAAAATTTCATTCCAATTGGATAAGAATTGCGCTCTTTAGAGGCTTAAGAAGTAAAGACCCAAGATCGGTTTATATGGCTGCTATATCAGGTTATGGACCAATTTGAACTATACTTGGCACTGTTGTTGGATATCATAACAAAACACGTCGTGCAAAATTTCATTCCAATCGGATAAGAATTGCGCTCTCTAGAGGCTCAAGAAGTCAAGACCCAAGATCGGTTTATATGGCAGCTATATCAAAACATGGACCGATATGGTCCATTTACAATACCAACCGACCTACACTAATAAGAAGTATTTGTGCAAAATTTCAAGCGGCTAGCTTTACTCCTTCGGAAGTTAGCGTGCTTTCGACAGACAGACGGACGGACGGACGGACGGACGGACGGACAGACGGACGGACATGGCTAGATCGACATAAAATGTCGCGACGATCAAGAATATATATACTTTATGGGGTCTCAGACGAATATTTCGAGTAGTTACAAACAGAATGACGAAATTAGTATACCCCCCATCTAATGGTGGAGGGTATAAAAATCAATTTGTGTTTGTTTGTAGATTTGTTTGTTTGTTTGTATATTTGTGTGTCCCTTATAGACTCAGAAACGGCTGAAAAGAATTTCTTGAAATTTTCACAGATGGTGCATAATGACCCCGTGGTGAAAATAGGGTACTACATTTTTTGATATCTAAAGGGGGGCGGACCCTCCCCCTAACCCTAATTTTCTGAAACTCCAGATCACGGAGATGGGTAGTGCGATTTAAGCGAAATTTTGTGTGCTCTCATATAAAGGGTGATTTTTTTGAGGTTAGGATTTTCATGCATTCGTATTTGACAGATCACGTGGGATTTCAGACATGGTGTCAAAGAGAAAGATGCTCAGTATGCTTTGACATTTCATCATGAATAGACTTACTAACGAGCAACGCTTGCAAATCATTGAATTTTATTACCAAAATCAGTGTTCGGTTCGAAATGTGTTCATTCACCGTAACGTTGCGTCCAACAGCATCTTTGAAAAAATACGGTCCAATGATTCCACCAGCGTAAAAACCACACCAAACAGTGCATTTTTCGGGATGCATGGGCAGTTCTTGAACGGCTTCTGGTTGCTCTTCACTCCAAATGCGGCAATTTTGCTTATTTACGTAGCCATTCAACCAGAAATGAGCCTCATCGCTGAACAAAATTTGTCAAAATTTGAACACATTTCGAACCGAACACTGATTTTGGTAATAAAATTCAATGATTTGCAAGCGTTGCTCGTTAGTAAGTCTATTCATGATGAAATGTCAAAGCATACTGAGCATCTTTCTCTTTGACACCATGTCTGAAATCCCACGTGATTTGTCAAATACTAATGCATGAAAATCCTAACCTCAAAAAAATCGCCCTTTATATACTTTATAGGGTCGGAGATGGATAATTCGATGTGATGCAAACGGAATTATAAAATTAATATACCCCCATCCGTCGGTGGTGGGTATAAAATGAAATTTTTTCTACGTGAAGATAAAAATTGAAAGAAATTTTTTCCTAAAGTCAAAATTTCAGTGAAATAGTGTCTAAAGGCAAAATGTTCCACAGGCCCGGGCATCCCCGATTTTTTTTTTTTTGAAGATTTCGATAAATTTCAAAACAATTTGCTTAAATTTTTTCCATAGGCAATTTTCAATAAATATTTTGAAACGCAACATTTTAACACATTCCCTTATTCAAATTCCTTATCCAATGTGGATGTAATTTCATATATTCATAATTTATATTCACATATTTTATAACCTTTTAGCGAAGAAAGGTGTATTTAATTACATTGACATAAAATAGCACCTGCTGTCTTATCGCCATAAATCTATTTTCTTTATATAAAAACCATCAAATGCAACAAGATACTAAATGGATTCCAGAAATCTGACTCCTAAAAATTTTGAGAAAAATTTTTGTTGGATATTTTTGGATGTTAAAAAAATTGTGAATTTTGACAAGCCAATTTCCCACAAAACAGGACCTAATATCAAGGAAACATTTTTTTTAAACTAATTTAAGCCAATTCAAATTTCATTACGGTACCTCTTTCCTAGCACGAGCTTTAATTTTTTTAAGACAGCTCTATTCTTGAACAATTTTCTACCCATTCGCATTTAATGGGTTAATGACAATTTCTTTTAATTTACATTTTAAAATAATGATTTCAAATGAAACACGTCATGGGTTTTCCTTGGAATGTCATAATTCATAACACAGTATTTAAGGAAATTGATACGGAGCTTATAGTGAGTTAGGATCGAGATCTGTCAATCTACAGCAAGCAGCGTCGGTTCTAGTAGAAATTTTTAAGTTCTGTAGACTTTTGGACACAATGGAATATCTTTTAAAACATTCTAAAAAATCACTTTTTGAATTATTGATTTTTTTCCAAAAAAATCTTTTCACAATGAAAAGATTTTAATTCCCGCCTTAAGTAAGGAAATGTGTTAAAATTATATTAGTCGGCAGATTTTACGTATGAGAGGAAGTTTTGTGTTACACTTACGGTTTTCGTTAAGTCATTTGACATCAATTATTTATTTATTTCATCTACCGAGTTGAAATTAGTGGGCAAAGTAAGAAAAACAAGTAAAAGCGTGCTAAGTTCGGCCGGGCCGAATCTTATATACCCTCCACCATGGATCGCATTTGTCGAGTTCTTTTCCCGGCATCTCTTCTAAGGCAATTAAATTATATGTTGGAGACCTGTGTAAAATCTCAGGCAATTCGAATAAGGATTGCACCCTTTGGGGACTCAAAAAATAAAATAGAGATATCGATTTATATGGGAGCTGTATCGGGCTATAGACCGATTCAGACCATAATAAATACGTATGTTGATGGTCGTGGGAGGATCCGTCGCACAAAATTTCAGGCAAATTGGATAATAATTGCGACCTCTAGAGGCTAAGGAAGTCAAGATCCCAGATCGGTATATATATGGCAGCTATAGCAGGTTATGAACCCATTTGAACCATACTTGGCACAGTTGTTGGATATCATAATAAAATACTTCGTGAAGAAATTCATTCAATTAGCCTTCGAATAATTATTTTTGATAACTGAAGAGCTTTTAGTGAAATGCCATGCTTCGAAAATGTTATATCGCCTGACTTACAGTACGAAAGATGCCTTTTATATTTCGGGATTGGACAACCCTTGTGTTGTAATCTGCCAACTGACGGCTCTATCGTAAAGCCTGACATTTTTGAGGTTATACGTACCCAGAACGTTTTACCATACGAACGCTATTTGTGGTGTTTACAGTAACTTAAAAGGTTCATCTCGCCCAACAAATGGAATTAAATCGTGAACATCTTCTTGCGATTATTTTTTACAACTTTCGACGTGGATTAACTCAACAACAGTGCATCGATGAAATTATTTAAATTTTTGGAATGATGAAGCTCCATTATGGACCAGTGTTTATCGTTGGTATGGTGAATTCAATCAAGGTCGTAGTTCACTCCAAGACGAATTTCGTGAAGGTCGTCGAAAATCAGTTGTTGTTCTAAAAACCATTGATGCTGTGCGCCATCTGATATTGCAAGATCGTCACGTGACCTATCGTGAAAATGGGACAACCTTAGGCATTAGTGGGACCAGCATACCAGAGCAGAGTCTATAAATTTCCTTTGTTATATCGCTACTCGCTATGAGTGACTTAGCGCCTACAACATTGATCATCATGTGGTGGTGGTCTATAACTGACTATTTGACTACCTATTAAAAAGTCATCATTTAGTCTTCTTTAAATCAAATCAACTTGCACTTATAACCAATTCTCTGTGGTAAAGAAATAGTTTGCCGGTCTCCACACAGAAAACAGATTCGTTGTCTCAACCAATTTGTTTGCCAACCGAATGCTGATGGTTCCACATACTATGACGGTTCATAAACAGTTCGGTAGCTACAACCAATGTTGAAATTGAAGTTATTGCCCTATATTTGTAATTGGTACCAAAAGTAGTACTGTATGGAAAAATTAAGAAAAATTTAGAATTTGAAGAATCCCAACATGTAAATATACAAGAAGATAATAGTTTTTCTACAATAAACAGATAAATATTCAGCTAGGAACTGCAAATTGCTTTGACGTGTCTTAGAACTTTTATAATAAAATGGACTACGCCAACATGATGAAATAGCTGCATCACGGTTGAGCTATGCAGACTTATCCAATAAACTCAGTGAGCTTCTCGTAAATAAGATGTGCGTGAATTGAAATACAGACTTCAAAAACTTTAACGTTGTATAATTAAAAGTCCATACGAAACATTTACTTTTGCACTAATAAATACTACCACACTTAACACAGAGAAGAAATAACTTTAATGCTTTACCGAATGTAAATGACAATAACATATTTGGTTAAGCTAACTGATTGGTTCTAGTACTAACTAAAACTGAATTTGTAAGCTTATGACACAAATCGTAGTTGAGCTAGCTCTTCGTTTGGGCTCCGTTAAGAATTTTCAAATAATAAGTAGTTGATACAACAACTAGAGGCAAAACAAATTTATTTTTTATGCAAATGATTGGCACAACCAATAGATTGATTATGAAAATTTCTATTTAATGCTTTCAGTAGAATCGTAATCAAGTTAATTACTGAACTAAGAACATGACGGATGTTAAGTGCTGGCAATGAAAAATTATTTTTTAAGTCCGCAAATTAATTTAATCACACAGTGTCCTGTTGGGTCATTATGATTTATCAACTGTTTTGTGGTGAGGTGGTCGGCTAGATATATGAGCAGAATAAAGATATAAGATTCGCAGTCCACAACCTTATACCTTTAATTTAACTTTGTATTGTAATGATTGGTGTATACAACCATTTGCTTTAGGGCGTCTACAGGAGAGTTGTGCGCCACTCAACATCTGCCACTTGAGCACAAACTTGAATGACGCACTCCAATCTAAAATATCTATCACTTGATCCTATATTGTTTTAATGGGTCAAATAACCTATTGGAAGCGATTTTAGGAGGTAAAGCACCACCTAGATTTCTGGACACAAAGTTTAATGTCATATTCGTAATCTGCTCCCAAATACCTTTCATTTGAGTCTGATCTAGCTACGATCAAATAATATTCCAATTTGGGTGGCTTTTTTGGGGTGGGACGACCCCCAATACTTGGACGTCCAATATGTCTGTTTTGTGGGAGTTTTTGGGGTTGGGCGACCCCTTGGTCATTTGGACCCAATATTTAACCCATATTCGTATTCTTCCTTCCAATACCTTTCATATGATTCCCATATTGTCCTTATTGGTCCACTTTTGATTTTGGGTGCTGTTTTTGGGGTAACGGGGGAGGGTCCGCCTCCTTCCAATATCAATAAATTATATAGCCTATATCTGATTCCTGACCATATTCGTAACCTACTCCCGAATACCTTTCATTCGAGTCTCATATTGTCATGATTGGAGATTGGAGGCCAGTTACATGGACTAAATTTTTAATATGAAATTCGTACTGTACTCCTGAATACTTTTAATTTGAGTCTCATATTGCACCGATCAGTCCACTTTCATTTTTGGGTCGTACATTTGGGGTTTGGGGGAGGGTCCGCCCTCTACTGATATGAAAAAATATATATTCCTTCCAGACCACTCCCCACAATCTGTGAAAATTTCATATTCTAATAAATTATATGCGGTTGTGACCTCCGAATCTGATTTTTTAATTACATCACCGGACTTCATCCCTAAACAGTCGATCAATTATAATGACCCGACCCGGATACTGTGTTATTTAATTAACTTAGGTGCAATAGACAATATAGGCAGCCTTGTTCCCAAAACTATGACGATTCGTTCAGTGTCATAGGCGAAGATACAAACCTTAGCGCCGCGATGGCCACCACAGTAAATGTAGGTATATATCTCACATATCAGTTTTTCCAATTCAAATTTTAGTTCATCGATAAGAAACCTTTCTTTTTAGGCAAGTCCAGACGTCGTGTCACTGAGCAAAACCTTTTTATTCAAAAGTATTACATGGTCATCCCCACACTATTGATGTGTGTGGAGGACCATCACAAAATTTATTAAAATGTATTCGCAAAATTTCGAACCCAGGCGTTCAGAGGTACAGGTGGTCATGTGCACAACTGCGCAAAGGTGGCTACCAAACATTTAGGCAAATTAATTTTTATGACCAGAAAATCGTGTAATATTGATATTTGATTAGATTAAAACAAGTAAAAGCGTGCTAAGTTCGAATCTTGGAAACACACCACCATGGATTCTCATAAAATTTTATACAAAACTGGCTGAACCGGGCCCACTCCGCTGCGCATGCTGTTACTTTATACGGTACAAAATTGTCCTTTGAATATTTATTTTCGATAATTAAAGAGATTCTAGTGTGACACCATGCTTCGAAAATAGTATATGCATCTCGCTTGACTCACAGTATAATAATGTAAGTGCCTTGATCTGAATCCCATATGATTATTATTGGACTACGAAATCCGATTTCGATCCGATGTCCGATTTAGGGGTTTTTTCGGGAATGAGGTGGTCCTCCAATCACTTGGTTCTAAAAAAAATATCCGCTTCGTGCTCTTCTCTCAAATACCAATTATTAAAACCCCAAATTGCCATTGGTTTAAGGGGAGTTTATAGGATGAGGCGTCCCCAAACAATTGAACCAAAAATTGGTTATCGAATTCGTTTTCTAATTTCAAATCCCTTTCACTGGAGCGACATATTGATATTCGTATTCTACTTCGAAATATCTTTATTTGAGCCCCACATTGACATGGTTATATATAATTACTATTTGTGAGGTATTTTGGGTAACGGGTGCCTTTCATTTGAGCCCCACATTGACATGGTAGGTAAATATGCCCGATTTATGGATGTTTTGGGGAGATGGGTGGTCTCTCCAAAAATATATCTGCATCTGCTCTATTTTCATATATCTATATATCATTTATATGAACACCGTGTTGCCATTGGCCTTGAAAATGGATATCAATTTATTTTTCTAATCTCATACATTTAATGTAAAAATCGGCATATATGTCCGGTTTGGGGTATGGGCCCAAAAAAACATCATAATCGAGTTCCACAGTCTTGAAGGCCCATTTGGGGGGTTATATGGTGGAGTTGGTCCCGATTAGTGATATCAGATTCGTGGTCTACTCCCAAATATCTTTCATTTGAGACCCATATTTCCATAGTCGGCATACATAATGGTTTGAGGGATGGGGCGGCCACCCAGTGACTCGGCCTTAAAAACATATACCATATTCATGTCCTACTCTAAAATACCTCTTAGTTGAGTTCCATATTGCAATGACCAACAAATACTTTCTATTTGGGTCCCATAGTGTTATGGTCGTAAATTTGTCCTCTATGGGTAAGTTTTTGGCGAGGGGCGGCCCCCAGAAACTTCTTCCCACATTTGGATATCAGATTCGTATTGTACACTCAAATACCTTTTATTTAAGCCCCATATTGCCATGGTCAATTAATAAGTTCTGTTTGTGGGGTGTTTTGGGGAAGGGGTGGACTCCAGAAACTTGGTCCCCCATTTTTATATCAGATTCGTATTCTACTCGCAAATACATTTCATTTGAGTCCCATATTGCCATGGTGGGTAAATATGTCCGATTTAGGGGTGTGTTAGGGGATGGGGGAATCCCCCAAACACTTGTTCCGACAATTGGATATCAGATACGTTTTCTAATCTTAAATATAATTCTTTCGAGTCCCATATGGTGGTGATTGGTCTATATATATGTTTAGCAAGTTTTGGGGTGGGGCGACCCCCCTAGCTACTTCATCCGAAATTTGGATACCAAATTTTTGTTTTTAGGTTACTATAAGAGAGCACACAAAATTTTGCTTAAATCGCACCACCCATCTCTGAGATCTGGCGTTTCTGAAAATAGAGAAAGCGGAAGGCTCCGCCAGCTACATATAGCTATAAGCGGTACGTGTGGTTCAAGGGATTTATGAGATGAGTCGTCACTGAAACACTTGGCCTTAAAACAGATATTAGATTTCATTTGAGTGGGGCGACCACCCACGCTCTTACCCTTGAAAAAAATATCAGCATCGAGCTCTACTGATAAATTCCTTTTACTGGAGCCTCAATTGCAATTGGTTTAGGGGGAGTTTGTAAGGGATGTAAGGTGTTCTCCATTCTTAAAATACTTTATTGCAGCCCGATATTCTTATAATATCTGATTTAGAGGTGTTTTTAGGGGTGAGGTGGTCCCCCAGACACTTGGCCTGGAAAAAATATCAGTATCGTGCTCTTCTTTCAAATACCATTTATTTAAACCCCATATTGCCATCGGTTTAGGGGAGTTTACACGATGAGATGTCCCCCAAACACATGGTCCCAAATTATGTTATCAAAATTCCTTTTTAATCTCAAATACCTTTAATTTGGGCAACACATTGGCATGGTCGAAAAATTTTTACCCTTTGGGGGTGTTTTGGGTTAGGGGTGATGCCCTAAATACATGGTCCTACATATGGATATCAAATTCGTATTCTACTCCTAAATGCCTTTATTTGAGCCCCATGTTGCGATGGTCGCTAAAAAAATGCTGTTTGTGGGGTATTTTGGGAAAAGGGTAGACCCCTAGAAAATTGGTATCAATTCTTGCTTTACCGACCAATACCTTTCATTTAAGCTCCACATTTCTATTATCATATATCTATATATCATTTATTTGAACCCGATACTGCCATTGCCCTCAAAATTGGATATCTAATTCGTTTTCTAATCTAATTTAAACTCCTTATTGCGAACGTCAGCAAATATGGCCGGTTTGGGCTATTGGCCCTAAAAACTATAAATATTTAGTTCCATTCTCTTTAAGACCCAAATTTTCTTGGTGAGCAAATACGTCCTATTTGGGGGTTGTTATGGTGGTGGGACGTCCCCTAGACTATTGGTCCCGAATGTTGATATCAGATACGTGGTCTACTCCCAAATACCTTTAATTTGAGCCCCATATTTCCATAGTCGGCAAACATGATCGGCTTGGGGGTGTTTTTAGGGGATGACTTGGCCTTGAAAATATATATCGGATTCGTGTTCTACTCAAAAAACCCTCTTATTTGAGAATCTTATTGCAATAGTCAGCAAATACTTCCTATTTTGGTGGTGTTGTGAGTGTGGGATGGCCCTATAGACACTTTTCCCGAAAATTGATATCAGACTCGTGCTTTACTCACAAAGACCTGTCATTTGAGCCCCATATTGCTGCAAATTGCAAATTTTGCCCACGAACATTCCACTAAGGAACAGGGGCAAACTTCTCCCATATTGCTATGGTCGTAAATTTGTCCCATTTGGGGAATGTTTTTGGGAAATGCCGGCTCCCCTAACACTTAGTACCATATTTGGATATCAGATTCGAATTCTACAATCAAATACCTTTTATTTAAGCCCCATTTTCCCATGGTCAGTAAATAAGTCCTGTGGACCCCCAGAAACGTGGTCCCACATTTGGATATCAGATTCGTACTCTACTCGCAAATACCTTTCATTTGAGTCCCTTATTTTCATGGTCCGATTTAGGGGTGTTTTTGGGGGTTGGGGTGGTCCCCCAAATACTTGATCCGACAATTGGATATCAGATACTTTTTCTAAGCTTAAATGCCTTTCATTAGAGTCCCATATTTTCCTGATTGGTGTATATATATATTTGGTAGGTTTTTGGGTGTGACCGATCCGACAATTACGGGCCTAAGACCCTAAATTGGCGGATCGGTCATATGGTGGCTATATCAAGATATAGCCCAACTTTCGATAATAAGAATCTGTGCAAAGTTTCAGCAAAATATCTCTATTTTTAAAGACTGTAGCGTGATTTCAACCGACAGACGGACGGACATGGCTAGATCGTCTCAGATTTTTCCGCTGGTGAAATGTATATACTTTATTTGCTATAAAGGAATGATGGAATGACAAAATAAATATAACACCATCCTTCGGTGGTGGGTATAAAAATTTAGTACCCTATTTTCACCGGGGGCTCAAACTCTACCATCTGTGAAAATTTAATGAAAATCGGTTCAGCCGTTTTTGAGTCTATACAGAACAAACAAGCTAACAAACAAACAAAGCGCAACAATATAATTGTTATACCCTCCACCATAAGATGGGGGGTATACTAATTTCGTCATTCTGTTTGTAACTACTCGAAATATTCGCCTGAGACCCCATAAAGTATATATATTCTTGATCGTCGCGACATTTTATGTCGATCTAGCCATGTCCGTCCGTCTGTCTGTCTGTCCGTCCGTCCGTCCGTCCGTCCGTCTGTCTGTCGAAAGCACGCTAACTTCCGAAGGAGTAAAGCTAGCCGCTTGAAATTTTCCACAAATACTTCTTATTAGTGTAGGTCGGTTGGTATTGTAAATGGGCCATATCGGTCCATGTTTCGATATAGCTGCCATATAAACCGATCTTGCGTCTTGAATTCTTGAGCCTCTAGAGTGCGCAATTCTTATCCGATTGGAATGAAATTTTGCACGACGTGTTTTGTTACGAAATCCAACAACTGTGCCAAGTATAGTTCAAATCGGTCCATAACCTGATATAGCTGCCATATAAACCGATCTTGGGTCTTGACTTCTTGAGCCTCTAGAAGGCGCAATTCTTATCCGATCAGAATAAAATTTTGCACGACGTGTTTTGTTATTATATCCAATAACTGTGCCAAGTATGGTTTAAATCGGTCCATAACCTGATATAGCTGCCATATAAACCGATCTTGGGTCTTGACTTCTTGAGCCTCTAGAGTGCGCAATTCTTATCCGATTTGAATGAAATTTTGCACGACGTGTTTTGCTATGATATCCAACAACTGTGCCAAGTATAGTTCAAATCGGTTTATAACCTGATATAGCTGTTATATAAACCGATCTTGGGTCTTGACTTCTTGAGCCTCCAAAGTGCGCAATTCTTATCCGATTGGAATGAATTTTTTGCACGACGTGTTTTGTTATGATATCCAACATCTGTGCCAAGTATAGTTCAAATCGGTCCATAACCTGATATAGCTGCCATATAAACCGATCTTGGGTCTTAACTTCTTGAGCTTCTAGAGTGCGCAATTCCTATCCGATTTGGCTGAAATTTAGCATGACGTATTTTATTTTTACTTTCAACTGTGTCAAATAAGGTTCAAATCGGTTCATAACCTGATATAGCTGCCATATAAACCTATCTGGGATCTTGACTTCTTGACCCCTAGAGGTCGCAATTATTATCCGATATGCCTGAAATTTTGTGCGACGGATCCTCTCATGACCATCAACAAACGTGTTTATTATGGTCTGAATCGATCTATAGCCCGATACAGATCCCATATAAATCGTTCTCTTTATTTTACTTCGTGAGCCCCAATGGGGGCAATTCTTATACGAATTGGCTGAAATTTTACACAGGTCTCCAACATATAATTTAATTGTGGTCCGAACCGGACCATATCTTGATATCGTTTTAATAGCAGAGCAATTCTTTTCTTATATCCTTTTTTGCCTAAGAAGAGATGCCGGGAAAAGAACTCGACAAATGCGATCTATGGTGGAGGGTATATAAGATTCGGCCCGGCCGAACTTAGCACGCTTTTACTTGTTATATAATAAAAGAACAAGTCTAGTTGAAGGGCATAATTTTATGGTTTTTTTTTTGGACCGTACTTAGCACAGCTGTTGGAGGTCATAACAGAACGAATGTGCAACATTTTAACGAAAACGGACGAAAATTGCGGCTTTAAGGGACTAACGGTGTTAAATCAGGAAATCGGTTTATATGGCAGCTATATCAGGTTATAGACTGATTTGGAGCGTATTTGGCACAGTTGTTGAAAGTTGTAATAGAACACCCCTAAATTGGACAAAAATTGCGGTTTGTAAGGACTCAAGAAGCCAAATCGGAAGATCGGTTTATATGGGAGCTGTATCAGGTTATGGAACGATTTAAACAGTACTTGGCACAGTTGCAATTGGCATAGTTGCACTGCACAATCGGATAAAAATTGCGCCTTGTAAGGGCTCAAGAAGTCCAATCGGGAGATCGGAAAAACCTTAGGATATGGTTTATCTGGTCTCTAAGGACCGGGTCCATCCGGTAATGCCCTAAGGATTGGATCAGTGTGTCTGTCCGCACATTGTTTGCTGTTTGTATTTGAGCAGTTCGCTGGATGTCATACTCTTTATCATGGTGTCCACAATACGTTCCATGGTTTTGAGTAGAAAAGACGTAAGGCTTATGGGTCTGTAGGCCTTTGGTGTCGCATAATTTGCCTTGCCGGGCTTAGGTATAAACACATCCCAATAAACTTCTGCCTTGTTACGACGTGATCTGTTAAAAAAAATCCAGGGTTTTTCTTTGGCTGATTTCCTTTCCCGAAGAGGACAACTATCTTCCAAGGATCCCACCAGTGCAGTCGTAATCCTGTTGACATTCTCGTCAATCTCTTCTATGCTGGTACAATCTGAATTATCTTGCCCAAGTCTTCTTCTGAGTAGCCTTCCGAATTTTGTCCAGTTGGTCTTCAACTTATTCCGGAAGCTTATCGGATTCGGCGCTGGCCGTGCTATTCTAAACCTAATGTAGCGATAGTCAGAGAAAGCGTGTTCCATGGAGACCCTCCAATCCTGAGCCTCATCGATCAGATTTTCTGAATATATCGTCACATCTAATGCCTCCTCCCTAATCCTATTAACAAAGGTAGCGGTGTTACCAATATTAAATGTTATTAGGTCGTTAGTATTCAAGAACTCTGCCAGGGCTTGGCCCCGCTTATTAGTGTTGGTGCTACCGCACGAAATGTGGTGAGAGTTCGCATCGCACCCTATTAGCATCTCGTTTCCTGTCTATTTTGATTGCCTAACCAGGCATTGCAGCTCCGACGTTGGTGGCGGTGTCGGAGAGTCGAAAGGCAGATAAAGTGATGCCACCACTGTTGCATCCGACGTTGACAACTCTGGGGAAAATATATAATTCAAATTTCTATGACAAATAACGCAGGTCCTCGGCCGAGTAGTTGATATGGTTTAGTCCAGAGACTTTGTTCCGTGTCGTCCATGGCTATTGAATTAAGGCAATATGAAACTTGCCCTTGCTGATTTTCTCCATCAGAGCCTGTGTAGCAGTCTCGCTCCGGTGGAGGTTTATCTGGATTACTTCAATCATTGGTCCTCCAGTAAATGGGCATCTTGGGAGTAGGTGACGATCTCATCGTCTGCTCCCTGTTCTTAAGAATGCATTGACTTTCCTGTCACTGCACTGCCTGATGGCCTCGTTTTAGGTTCATTGCCTAGTCTAGTCTTCCGACTTTTTATAAAGTTGGTAATGGTTCCATCGTCGGCTCCCTGTTCGTTAAGCTTTATTGAGTTTCCATTCCCTGTACTGCCTGATGTTTCAATATTATGATCTTTGCCTATCTTAGCCTTCCAAATCTTAAGTAAATGGGCTTCTTGGGAGTAGGTGATGGTACCATCATCGGCTCCCTGTTGGGTTGCATTGAGTCTCCTGCAGCTGCGATGCCTAATGTTTCAATATTAGAATTTTTACCTATCCCAGTATTCCGAATCTTAAAGTCGGTGATGGGTCCTTCGTCGGGTTCCTGTTTGTTAGGCTATGTTGGGTCTCTCACCATTGCATTGCCTGATATTTTAGTATTAGGATCATTGCTTCTCCTAATCTTTCCAATATTGAGAGATGCCGTGATTGTCTCGTTGTCGGCCCCCTGTTTGTTGGGTGGTGTTGAGTCACCTGCCACTGCACGGCCTGGTGTCGCAGAATGAAAATTTCGGTCTATCCTAGTCTTCCCGATCTTGAAAAAACAACTTTGCTCCCGTAGTGCGTCATTCCTTTTATCCTAGCCAAACTCGTTACGGAGACTTCATCAATGCCAACCACAAAGAGAGTTCCTTCCTCCTTTTCCTTACTGTGAAAGACCTCTCACTTCTCTGCGACCAAACTTTGGTTTTGCTTGCCCAAGAATCCCAACATGCGTTCCGTCGCAAATTTACTGACCCATCCCTTGATGAACACCGTAGCCTTTGTGAGCTGTGGGATATTCACCTTTCTCACAAGGTCGAGCTTTGCGCCCTCCCAGAGAGCGTGAATACCTCTGACGAGCTGTTTGACGGTATCAAAACATTTCGCCGACGCAAAACGCAGCGTAAAGGTGTCCCCTCTTCACTCGGAGCTCATAATTTTTATGGGTGGACCCTCTACAGAGTTCCACACATGTTCAAAAATCCTCCGCTTGGGACCGATGATCTGTGTGGAATCCTACCGGATGCACAGCCGATATTGATGACTTCATAATTCAGCTCATCTCTGTTGTGCTTCCTTGCCACTCTGGCTTAATAAGGCGGCTCCTTACAATTCTCAGCGACCATCTTCCCTTTCCGTGATGACTGTGGCCTTTTGGAAGTCACAGTCCTCCATGAAGGCTCAGGGGCCGTGTGCGCTTCCTTCGTTCCTGTTCCAACTTTGTCAACCTCCGCAGGACACAGTCTGGAGTCTCCATTGCGAGATGGCTGGCTTGGTTTTCCCAGAGTACTTGAAAGCGGGGAGCTCTTTTTATACCCTCCACCATAAGATGGTGTCATTCTGTTTGTAACTACACGAAATATTCGTCTGAGACCCCATAAAGTATATATATTCTTGATCGTCACGACATTTTATGTCGATCTAGCCATGTCCGTCCGTCTGTCCGCCCGTCTGTCTGTCGAAAGCACACTAACTTCCGAAGGAGTAAAGCTAGCCGCTTGAAATATTGCACACATACTTCTTATTAGTGTAGGTCGGTTGGTATTGTAAATGGGCCATATCGGTCCATGTTTTGATATAGCTGCCATTTAAACCGATCTTGGGTCTTGACTTCTTGAGCCTCTAGAGTGCGCAATTCTTATCCACTTGGAATGAAATTTTGCACGACGTGTTTTGCTATGACATCCAACAACCGTGCCAAATATAGTTCAAATCGGTCCATAACCTGATATAGCTGCCATATAAACCGATCTGGGATCTTGACTTCTTGAGCCTCTAGCGTGCGCAATTCTTACCCGATCAGAATGAAATTTTGCACGACGCGTTTTGGTATGACATCCAAAAACTGTGCCAAGTATAGTTTAAATCGGTCCATAACCTGATATAGCTGCCATGTAAACCGATCTTGGGTCTTGACTTCTTGAGCCTCTAGCGTGCGCAATTCTTACCCGATCAGAATGAAATTTTGCACGACGTGTTTTGTTATGATATCCAACAACTGTGCCAAGTATCGGTCCATACCTGATATAGCTGCCATATAAACCGATCTTGGGTCTTGACTTCTTGAGCCTCTAGAGTGCGCAATTCTTATCCGATTGGAATGGAATTTCGCACGACGTGTTTTGTTATGATACCCAACAACTTTTCTAAGTATGGTTCAAATCGGTCCATAACCTGATATAGCTGCCATATAAACCGATCTTGGGTCTTGACTTCTTGAGCCTCTAGAGGGCACAATTCTTATCCGATTTGAATGAATTTTTGCACGAAGTATTTCGTTATGATATCCAACAACTGTGACAAGTATGGTTGAAATCGGCCCATAACCTGATATAGCTGTCATATAAACAGATCTGGGGATTTGTCTTCTTGAGCTTTTAGAGGGCGCAATTCCTATCCGATTTCGCTGAAATTTTGCATGACGTATTTTATTTTTACTTTCAACAACTGTGTCAAATAAGGTTCAAATCAGTTCATAACCTGATATAGCTGCCATATAAACCGATCTGGGATCTTGACTTCTTGACCCCTAGAGGTTGCAATTATTATCCGATATGCCTGAAATTTTGTACGACGGATCCTCTCATGACCATCAATAAATGTGTTTATTATGGTCTGAATCGGTCTACAGCCCGATACTGATCCCATATAAATCGTTCTCTCTATTTTACTTCGTGAGCGCCAATGGGCGCAATTCTTATACGAATTGGCTGAAATTTTACACAGGTCTCCAACATATAATTTTATTGTGGTCCGAACCGGACCATATCTTGATATCGTTTTAATAGCAGAGCAACTCTTTTCTTATATCCTTTTTTGCCTAAGAAGAGATGCCGGGAAAAGGACTCGACAAATTCGATCCATGGTGGAGGGTATATAAAATTCGGCCCGGCCGAACTTAGCACGCTTTTACTTGTTTTTTCTTCAGTATTTAAGCAGTGTTATACTCTTCGGGAGATCTGATTCTTTTTCCAGCTTCCGTACAAGTGCCTGGAATGTCAGTTCCATCCCTTCCAGCATCCTGCACTTTTGCCCGATTACGCTACCGGTACATACTCCTCTGTATCCTTCGTCGTGCACCGGATCGCTTTCTCGGTCTGCTTGTGAGCTTAGCAAAGCCATCGCTCACTTCTGCTGTCATCCCGATCATCAGTCGATTCGGCTGTGATGACTGTTTCATTGGCACAGTCGCTGTCTGAATCCGAGTCAGAAACTCCACGTTTACTTAAAGGCTGGGGACGAAGTGTGCATTCCTCTGGGAGGAGGGGAGGACAACATGCTGCCGTCTGACGCCACCACCGCAGATGTTGAGTCTTTGGAGTCCATTTCTAGCCTACCCCAAAAGGCTTTAAAATGCTTTCGTAATAGGTAGTACCTATTCCGATATTCGAATATATATTTGTTTTTTCTTTGCGGAGCGAAATAAAAACACGTCCGCTTCACTTCACAATCTCCAGGGGCTTAAGATGTCAAATTGGGAGATCGGTTTATATGGCAGTTATATTAGGTTCTTCCTAATATAACTTCCTTTCAGTAATAGCCTCATCTTCTCAAGATCTGGATCCCCCCATAGGATTCGCTGTTCCACAATGTTGCATGCGCATTCGTCACCCACTCCCTTAACACGGACTGCGTCGGCCCGAAAGGCTTCGGGTTAACCAAGTTTATTAACGGCAGTCCTCTTGCCTTCACCGCCAAATTGCCTGCCCTTTCATTTCCTCTTACTCCGTAGTGGCCCGGCACCCAAACGATGCGGATTTTACCATCCTCAGAGAATGCGTTAATCTTCTTCTTACACTTCAAGACTGTTCGTGACCTTACCGTCCTGGTTGTTATTGCCCTTATGGCAATTTTACTGTGCGTAGCACTCGACTTCAAGGTTCATCTCAGGTATCCGATCGGAAACCTCTCCACTTCCTTCAAGGTTTCCTATCGTCGCCTCGATTATTCCGCGATGGTATGAGCTGCTCCCATCCTCAATACATTCTCCCATCGCCTTAAGTCTCATAGCCGTAGTGGCTGCCTCACACTTAAACTGTATGTCAATGGGTCGGATATCTAGAATAGTCTCCAGTGCCAGACAACATGTTCTCTGAACCTGTTGTATCGTATCGCTCTTTTTCTCCATAGCAGTCCACCAAACTACTGAAGCGTAAGTAAGTATTGGTCTAATCACGCTCCTGTAGAGCCAGTGGACTATCCTAGGATTCAGGGCCCATTTCGAGCCTACGGCCCGTCTACATAGTGCCCAACATCTGTGAGCCTTCTCAGTACACTCCTTAATGTGACATTTCCACTTCAGTTTCCTGTCCAAAATCACTCCTAAGTATTTGACCTTGTCAGATATCGAAATCGTCTTATTGAGGAAACGTGGTGCGTTAAATTCGCCCACCTTCGTCTTCCTAGTGAACAGGCATATTTCACTCTTCTCTAGGTTAACATTGAGACCTTTGGGCCTAGCCCAGTCATATGCCATATGCAAGACCCGTTCGGCCCTTCTGGATAGCTCGTTCGGATCCTTACCTCTTAGAAAGCCCCTCGATGTCAAGGCATACCGCCTGTTTGTACGTTTTGGCATCGAACGATTCTTCTATTTTATGCACAACCTCGTGCAGGGCAGTCTCCACCGACCTTCCTTTGACATAGGCACGCTGTTTGTATTTGAGCAGTTCGCTGGATGTCATACTCTTTATCATGGTGTCCACAATACGTTCCATGGTTTTGAGTAGAAAGGACGTAAGGCTTATGGGTCTGTAGGCTTTTGGTGTCGCATAACTTGCCTTGCCGGGCTTTTGTATAAACACCACCCTTGTCTCCTGCCAGGCTTTCGGAGTATTTGAATGTCCTAGGCACGCTGTGAAAATTTTGGCCAGACGAGGAGCCAGATAATCTTCCATTTTCTGTAGTAACGCCGGAAATATCCTATCAGGTCCGGGTGACTTAAATGGTTTGAAGCTCCTCAAGGATTCTTTCAAAATAAATTCCGTAACTATAATCCTTCGATCTACGTCATTATTCCAAGATTCCGATTTCTCCGTGAGTCCCCTTGTATCCCTTGGAAAATGGGTTTTCATCAAAAGCCTCAACATGTCCTCCGTTGTCTCTGCTCTCACATCCATTTCGTCTACTAAAGTTTCAGTTTGGACATGGGTTTTTGAGAGAAATTTTTTTATCATGGCGGCGTCATTAACGCTTTCGACCTGTTCGAAGAAAAGCTTCCAGGAGGCACGTTTTGCCGCTCTGGTAATCTTATTGTATTCCTTGAGCCGTGTGTAATGCACATCCCAATAAACTTACGCTTTTTTACGATGTGCTCTGTTAAAAAGTCAGCGGTCCTCTTTCCCAATATTGAGAATCTCCCCGGTTATCCAGGATTTTTCTTGGGCTGGTTTCCTTTCCCGAAGAGGACAACTATCTTCCGAGGATCCCACCAGTGCAGTCGCAATCCTGTTAACATTCTCGTCAATCTCTTCTATGCTGGTACAATCTAAATTATCTTACCCAAGTCTTCTTCTGAGTAGCCTTCCGAATTTTGTCCAATGGGTCTTCAACTTATTCCGGAAGCTTATCGGATTCGGCGCTGGCCGTGCTATTCTAAACTTAATGTAGCGATGGTCAGAGAAAGAGTGTTCCATGGAGACCCTCCAATCCTGAACCTCATCGATCAGATTTTCTGAATATATCGTCACATCTTATGCCTCCTCCCTAATCCTATTAACAAAGGTAGAGGTGTTACCAATATTAAATGTTATTAGGTCATTAGTATTCAAGAACTCTGCCAGGGCTTGGCCTCGCTTATTAGTGTTGGTGCTATCCCACGAAATGTGGTGAGAGTTCGCATCGCACCATATTAGCATTTCGCTTCCTGTCTGTTTTGCTTTCCTCACCAGCCGTTGCAGCTCCGACGTTGGTGGCGGTGTCGGAGAGTCGAAAGGCAGATAAAGAGATGCCAGGTATGCTCCACCGTCTCCCTGCCTCACCACTGTTGCATCCGACCTTGACAACTCTGGGGAAAATATATAATTCGAGTACCAGTGATAGCACAGAATAATTGGTAGGCAATATGAATCTGGCCCTTGCTGATTGTCTCCATCAGAGCGTGTGTAGCAGTCTCGATCCGGTGGAGGTTTATCTGGATTACCTCAATCATTGGTCCTCCAGTAAATGGACATCTTTGGAGTAGGTGATGATGTCATTGTCTGCTCCCTGTTCTTTAGAATGCATTGACTTTCCTGTCACTGCATTGCCTCATGTCATCGTTTTAGGTTCATTGCCTAGTCTAGTCTTCCGACTTTTTATAAAGTCGGTAATGGTTCCATCGTGAGGTCCCTGTTCGTTAAGCTTTATTGGGTTTCCATTCCCTGTTCTGCCTGGTTTTTCAATACTAGGATCTTTGCCTATCTTAGCCTTCCAAATCTTAAGTAAATGGGCTTCTTGGGAGTAGGTGATGGTACCATCATCGGCTCCCTGTTCGTGGGGTTGCATTGAGTCTCCTGCAGCTGCGCTGCCTAATGTTTCAATATTAGAATTTTTACCTATCTCAGTATTCCGAATCTTTAAGTCGGTGATGGGTCCGTCGTCGGGTTCCTGTTTGTTAGGCTGTGTTGGGTCTCTCGCCAATGCACGGCCTGATATTTTAGTATTAGGATCATTGCTTCTCCTAGTCTTTCCAATATTGATAGATGCCGTGATTGTCTCTTTGTTGGGCGGCGTTGAGTCACCTGCCACTGCACGGCCTGGTGTCGCAGAATGAAAATTTCTGCCTATCCTAGTCTTCCCAATAATGAAAAAGACAGCTTTGCTCCCGTAGTGCGCCATGCCTTTAGTCTTAGCCAAACTCGTCACGGAGACTTGATCAATGCCAACCACAAAGAGAGTTCCTTCCTCCTTCTCCTCCCTGTGGAAGACCTCTCACTTCTCTGCGACCAAACCTTGGTTTTGCTTGCCCAAGAATCCCAACATGCGTTCCGTCGCAAATTTACTGCCCCATCCCTTGATGAAGACCGTAGCCTTTGTGAGCTGTGGAATATCCATCTTTCTCACAAGGTCGAGGTTTGCGCCCTCCCAGGGAGCGTGAATACCTCTGACGAGCTGTTTTGACGGTATCAATACATTCTGCCGACGCAAAACGCAACATAAAGATGTCCCCTTTAAACTCGCAGCTCATCATTTGTATGGGTGGACCCTCTACAGAGTTCCACACATGTTCAAAAATCCGATCGTTAACAAGATCCTCCACTTGGGACCGATGATCTGGTGGAATCCTACCGGATGGACAGCCGATATTGATGACTGCATAAGTTAGCTCATCTCTGTTGTACTTCCTTGCCACTCTGGCGTAATAGGGCGGCTCTTTACAATTCTCAGCGACCATCTTCCCCTTCCGTGATGGCTGTGGCCTTTTGAAAGTCACAGTCCTCCATGAAGACTCAGGGGCCGCGCGCGCTTCCTTCGTTCCTGTTCCAACTTTGTCAACCTCCGCAGGACACAGTCTGGAGTCTCCATTGCGGGATGGCTGGCTTGGTTTTCCCAGAGTACTTGAAAGCGGGAAGCTCTTTTTTTCTTCAGTATTTTAGCAGTGTTATACTCTTGGGGAGATCTGATTCTTTTTCCAGCTTCCGTACAAGTGCCTGGAATGTCAGTTCTATCCCTTCCAGCATCCTGCACTTTTGCCCGATTACGCTACCGGTACATACTCCTCTGTCTCCTTCGTCGTGCACCGGATCGCTTTCTCGGTCTGCTTGTGAGCTTAGCAAAGCCATCGCTCACTTCTGCTGTCATCCCGATGCCCTTATCTCTCGATTCGGCTGCGATGTCTATTTCATTGGCACAGTCGCTGTCTGTATCCGAGTCAGAAACACCACCTTTACTTAAAGGCTGGGGACGAACTGTGCATCCCTCTGGTTTATCCGTCTCTTCCTTATTTATTAGTCTGGCGACTAGTTGTGCGCTTGAAGCATTACTCTCGACTACAGGTGCCAAGGCACCCACACCTATTGGAGGGGAGGACTACATGATGCGGTCAACTGGCCACCACCGCAGATGTTGAGTCTTTGGAGTCCATTTCTAGCCTACTCCAAAAGGCTTCAAAATGTTTTCGTAATACCTATATTCCGAGATTCGGAATATAGGAATATAGGTATTATAGGTACCTATTCCGAGATTCGAGTATATATTTATTTTTTCTTAGCGGAGCGAAATAAAAACACGTCCGCTTCACTCAACGCCTTTTTACTTGTTTTAATATTGCTGCTGTCAACTCAGTATCGCTGGTTTTTCATTTAATTTATTTATCAATATTTTGCAATTGTATGGAACGCTGTTTCAAAATATGATATAAATAAAGGAGACACAATGCTCGATTTCCATAAACGAAATATCGATATATAATTTTAAAACAAGTAAAAAGGCGTTAAGTTCGGCCGGGCCGAACTATGGATACCCACCATCTCGGGAATATATTTATGTAAACTGCCTTTCATAAAAATCATGTGAAAATTGCATACCTTATGTCCCATAGCTGTTATATCGCAATTGGTTCCGATTTGGACCAAATACTAATAAGTACAAGTTATTATTTAATTGTGTAAAACAAAATACTGATCTCTTTAAATGGATTATAAATGCGCTTTTTTTTGGGGCCAAGACTTTAAATCGAGATATTGGTCTATATGGCAGCTATATGTAAATCTTGATCGATCTAGTCCAAATTGCAGAAATACGTTAGAGGGCTTAACTCGACTCTATGTCCCAAATTTCAGCAAAATCGGATAACAAATGTGGCTTTTATGGGCCTAAGACCCTAAATCGGAAATTCGGTCTATATGGCAGCTATATCCAAAACTAGACCGATCTGCGCCAAATTGACGAAGGATGTCGAGGAGCCTAACGCATCCTAAGGTCCCAAATTTCAGCGAAATCTAATAATAAATGCGCCTTTTATGGGCCTAAGACCCAAAATCGGAGGATCGGTCTATATGGCAGCTATATCCAAATCTGAAACGATCTAGACCAAATTGACGAAAGATGTCGAAGGGCCTAACACAACTCACTGTCCCAAATTTCAGCAAAATCTGATAATAAATGTGGCTTTTATGGGCCTAAGACCCAAAATCGGAGGATCGGTCTATATGGCAGCTATATCCAAATCTGGACCGATCTCGGCCAAATAAATGCGCCTTTTATGGGCCTAAGACCCAAAATCGGAGGATCGGTCTATATGGCAGCTATATCCAAATCTGAACCGATCTGGGCCAAATTGAAGAAGGATGTCGAAGGGCCTTACACAACTCACTGTCCCAAATTTCAGCAAAATCTGATAATAAATGTGGCTTTAATGGGCCTAAGACCCAAAATAGGAGGATCGGTCTATATGGCAGCTATATCCAAATCTGAACCGATCTGGACCAAATTGCATAAAAATGTCGAAGAGCCTAACACAACGCACTGTCCCAAATTTCAGCAAAATCTGATAATAAATGTGGCTTTTATGGGCCTAAGACCCTAAATCGGAGAATCGGTCTATATGGCAGCTATATCCAAATCTGGACCGATCTCGGCCAACAAATAGCTGGCAACAAATTGACGAAGGATGTTGAAGAGCCTAACACAACTCACTGTCCCAAATTTCAGCAAAATCTGATAAGAAATGTGGCGTTTATGGGCCTAAGACCCTAAATTGGCCGATCGGTCTATATGGCAGCTATATCCAAATCTGGACCGATCTAGGCCAATTTGACGAAGGATGTCGAAGGGCCTAACACAACTCACTGTCCCAAATTTCAGCAAAATCGGATAATAAATATGGTTTTTATGGGCCTTAGACCCTAAATCGGAGGATCGGTCTATATGGCAGCTATATCCAAATCTGGACCGATCTCGGCCAAATTGACGAAGGATGTTAAAGCGGTCTATATGGGGGCTATATTAAGATATAGTCCGATATAGCCCATCTTCGAACTTAACCTGCTTATGGAGAAAAAAAGAATCTGTACAAAAATTCAGCTCAATATCTCTATTTTTGAAGACTGTATCGTTATTTCAACAGACAGACGGACGGACATGTCTAGATCGTCTTAGATTTTTACGCTGATCAAGAATATATATACTTTATAGGGTTGGAAATGGATATTTCGATGTGTTGCAAACGGAATGACAAAATGAATATACCCTCATCCTTCGGTGGTGGGTATAAAAAGAACAAAAAGACCTCGAGCTTGATCTCTAGAACATTAAATTTTTATACCCACCACCGAAGGATGGGGGTATATTCATTTTGTCATTCCGTTTGCAACACATCGAAATATCCATTTCCGACCCTATAAAGTATATATATTCTTGATCAGCGTAAAAATCTAAGACGATCTAGCCATGTCCGTCCGTCTGTCCGTCTTTCCGTCTGTCTGTTGAAATCACGCTAGTCTTTAAAAATAGAGATATTGAGCTGAAATTTTGCACAGATTCTTTTTTTGTCTATAAGCAGGTTAAGTTCGAAGATGGGCTATATCGGACTATATCTTGATATAGCCCCCATATAGACCGATCCGCCGATTTAGGATCTTAGGCCCATAAAAGCCACATTTATTATCCGATTTTGCTGAAATTTAGGACAGTGAGTTGCGTTTAGCCCTTCGACATCCTTTGTCACTTTGGTTCAGATCGGTCCAGATTTGGATATAGCTGCCATATAGACCGATCCTCCGATTTAGGGTCAAAGGCCCATAAAAGCCACATGTATGGTCCGATTTCGCTGAAATTTGGGACAGTGAGTTGTCTTAGACCCTTTGACATGTTTCTTCAATTTGGTCTAGATCGGTTCAGATTTGGATATAGCTGCCATATAGACCGATCCTCCGATTTAGGGTCTTAGGCCCATAAAAGCCACATTTATTATCAGATTTTGCTGAAACTTGGGACACTGAGTTGTGTAAGGCCCTTAGACGTCTTTCTTCAATTTGGTCCAGATCGGTTCAAATTTGGATATAGCTGCCATATAGACCGATTTCTTGATTTATGGTTTTGGGCCCATAAAATGCTCATTTATTGCCCGATGTCCCCGAAATTTGGAACAGTGAGTTAAGTTAAGCCGCTTGACATACTTCTGCAGCATCGCACAGATCGGTTCAGATTTGGATATAGCTGCCATATAGACCGATATCTATGTTTTAGGTTTTGGGGCCATAAAATTCGCATTTAATGTCCGATGTCGCTGAAATTTAAGACAGTGAGTTTGGTTAGGCTCTTCGACGTCCTTCTTCAATTTTGCCCAGATCGGTCCAGATTTGAATATAGCTGCCATATAGACCGATCTCTGGATTTCGCCTAAATTTGGGACAGTGCTTAGTGTTAGGCTCTTCGACATGTTTATGCAACTTGGCCAAAATCGGTCCAGATTTGGATATAGCTGCCATGTAGACCGATATCTCGATTTAAAGTCTTGGCCCCATAAAAGGCGCATTTATAATCCGATTTCACTGAAATTTGACACAGTGACTTATGTTCGGCTTTTCGACATCCGTGTCGTATATAATTCAGATCGGTATGAGGTATATGAGTATAAGGTGTGAAATTTTCACCGAATTTTGATGAAAGGTGGTTTACATATATACCCGAGGTGGTGGGTATCCAAAGTTCGGCCCGGCCGAACTTAACGCCTTTTTACTTGTTATACAACAGTCTATTAAATTTTGTAATCAGATTTTATTTTAGTTTTTCACATTTTATTTTTCTACCCTACACCGTCATTCCGTTTGCAACACCTTAAAATATTCGTCTAAAAACCTAGAAAGACACTATCGTCATGACATTTTAAGTCGTTCTAGCCATGTCCGTCCGTCTGTCCAAAGCGCGATAATTTTCGAAGGAGTAAAGCTAGTGACTTTAAATTTTGCACAAATACTTCGAATCAGTGTAGGTCCGTTGGGATTGTAAATGGGCCATATCGGTCCGTGCTTTGAGATAGCTGCCATATGAACCAATCTTGGGTCTTGACTTCTTGAGTCGCTATAAGACGCAATACTTACCCTATTTGCCTGAAATTTTGCGTGAGGTGTTTCGTTATGACTTCCAACAACTGTGCTAAGTACGGTTCTAGTCAGTACATTTCCTGATATAGCTGCCATATGAACCAATTTTGGATCTTGACTTCTTGAGCCACTAGAGGGCACAATTCTTATCTGATTGTTTTGAATTTTTGTACAACGGCTTCTCCCACGACCTTCAGCATACGTGTTCAATATGGTCTGAATCGATTTAAAGTTTGATAAATCTCCCATATAAACCGACCTCCCGACTTTGCTTCCTGAGCCCCTACAAGGCGCAATTCTTATCCGAGTGAACTGAATTATTGCCCAATGACTTCTATTATGGTCTTCAACATTTAATTCATTTATGGTCCGAATCAGACTATAAATTGATATAGCTCCAATAGCATAACAATTCTTATCCGTTATTCTTTGTTTGACTAAAAAGATCTACCGCGCAAAGAACTCGACAAATGCGATCCATGGTGGAGGAAATATAAGATTCGGCACGGCCTAACTTATCAAGCTCTTAACTGCTTTATTCTTAAAAAAATTTAGAATTTTAAATTCGTTGTTGAATAATTTTTTCTACTTTGTCAAAGAAATATATCTCGACTCCGGCCAAAATTGCTGGACTTCGACTCCGCCCTGGTTTTGACGCCTTCCTGTAATTCGCTAATTCCGTTTTTACCATTCACTGTTGTTGATTGAGTATCTAACGATTGTATTTCAAATGAACCAACCGTTATCACTAGTAAGAGGCATCGTACCAATAGCTTCAGCCTTGGAAAAAAATATGGCCTTACCTAAGCAAAAGGATGGCAGATTGTACATCAACAGGGCTATCCTAGCCTATGTGAGAAATCAGTCTAGTGAGTAAATGTAAATTTGCCCTAAAACATTCCATTAAAGAACAGTGGCAAACTTTTCACATATCGATCAATGCTATCCGATGATGGTGGGCCTCCATTTTAAAGCCGAGTGCGAAAGGTGTGCAGTAGTGCGACACCGCTTTGGGAAGAAGTTTTTAATTGTCATTGTACCTAATAAAGCATAAGGAGGCTATAACCACCGCGGAAAATGTTATCCCGATGTTATCGACAGAATTCGAACCCAGGCGTTCAGCGTCGTAGGTGGACATGGTAACCTCTTCGCTACGGTGCATGTTTTACTAGTTTGTTTTTGTTGTGTATATGTTGTCGCAATTAGCATGGACTTCGAAAGCAAAGTTCGTTTTTTACAATTTTTGATTTCTAACCCGCATAACGTTTGCCTAAAGCATCGGATTTCAAAACATGATGCAGCAAAATTATTGTAAATTTTGTAAGCAATCTGAATCTAATTATAAAAATCGACTTGCAAATGTCTTCGCAAATCTCGAAATACGAACAAAGCCTGCAAGATTTTTAGACACCTCCGGAGCCATTTTTCGCTAGAGGTTAGCAATTTGCATATCAATTAAGGGAACGGACGCGTTTCTGGGCTGGTGACCCTCATCAGTGCATATTGTATCATATCCGTCCGTCTGACTGGCCCACAATTTCATGACATGGTAATTGTCTTATTTAAGCTTAGATTTTAGCATTAATGCTTATATGAAATCTACGTATGCGGACAAAGTAACCACTAGTGCGAGTCCGTTTTCGGAGCAACATCTCCTTAAATAATTTCAATTTTCATCTTCACACCGACCTTATTCAGGCTGCTACGTTCTCTATTGCAACACATTCTCGTAGTCATTTAAGCTCGACTAACGCAAGAAGGCAGAATTTAATCAAATGACCGGCGCTAGTAGCCAAAACAAATAAACGAAGATTAATTTTATTTTTTGAAAAATTATAGATAAAACAAGTAAAAAGGCGTTAAGTTCGGCCAGGCCGAACTTTGGATATTCACCACCTCGGGTATATATGTAAAACACCTTTCATCAAAATTCGGTGAAAATTTTATACCTTATGTCCCATATCAGTTATATCCAAATATGTTCCGATTTGGACCAAATAATAATAAGTACATTAGCTATATCTAAAAATAAACCGATCTGAACTATATACGACACGGATGTCGAAAAGCCTAAAATAAGTCACTGTGCCAAATTTCAGTGAAATCGGATTATAAATGCGCCTTTTATGGGGCCAAGACATTAAATCGAGATATAGGTCTACATGACAGCTATATCCAAATCGGAACCGATTTGGGCAAATTGCATAAAAATGTCGAAGAGCCTAACACAACGCACTGTCCCAAATTTCAGGGAAATCGGACAATTAATGTCGCTTTTATGGGCCCAAAACCTTAAGTCGAGAGATCGGTCTATATGGCAGCTATATTCAAATCTGGACCGATCTGGGCAAAATTAAGGAAGGACGTCGATGAGCCTAACCGAACTCACTGTCTCAAATTTCAGCGACATCGGACAATAAATGCGTCTTTTATGGCCCCAAAACCTAAAACTTAGATATCGGTCTATATGGCAGCTTTATCTAAATCTGGACCGATCTGTACCATATTGCAGAAGTATGTCAAGGGGCCTAACTTAACTCACTGTCCCAAATTTCGGCGTCATCGGAAAATAAATGAGCATTTTATGGGCCCAAAACCATAAATCAAGAAATCAGTCTATATGACAGCTATATCCAAACCTGAACCGATCTGGACCAAATTGAAGAAAGATGTCGAAGGGCCTAACTCAACTCACTGTCCCAAATTTCAGCAAAATCGGATAATAATTGTGGCTTTTATGGGCCTAAGACCCTAAATCGGCGGATTGGTCTATATGGCAGCTATATCCAAATCTGGACCGATCTCGGCCAACAAATAGCTGGCAACAAATTGACGAAGGATGTTGAAGAGCCTAACACAACTCACTGTCCCAAATTTCAGCAAAATCTGATAATAAATGTTGCTTTTATGGGTCTAAGACCCTAAATCAGAGGATCGGTCCATATGGCAGCTATATCCAAATGTTGACCGATCTGGGCTAAATTGACGAAGGACGTTGAAGGGCCTAATATAACTCACTGTTCCAAATTTCAGCAAAATCGGATAATAAATGTGGCTGTTATGGGCCTAAGACCCTAAAGCGGAGGATCGGTTTATATGGCAGCTATATCCAAATGTGAACCCATCTGAGCCAAATTGGCGGAGGATGTGCAAGGGCCTAAGACAACTCACTGTCCCAAATTTCAGCAAAATCGGACAGACCGATCGGCTGATCGGTCTATATGGGGGGCTATATCAAGAACGAACTTAACCTGCTTATGGACAAAAAAAGAATCTGTGCAAGGTTTCAGCTCAATATCTCTATTTTTGAAGACTGTAGCGTGATTTCAACAGACAGACGGACGGACATGTCTAGATCGTCTTAGATTTTTACGCTGATCAAGAATATATATACTTTATAGGGTCGGAAATGGATATTTCGATGTGTTGCAAACGGAATGACAAAATGAATATACCCCCATCCGTCGGTGGTGGGTATAATAAGAAATCTACCAAATTGTTATAAAAAGCGCTCCAAATTGCCAAAATAAGATACAAACACAATTTTTATAAGGCCATCCAGCATAATAATCTACCGCTGGATTCATATGTGCTCATACGTATGTGTTTGTACTAGTACTACGATAAAAATAAATTATACCCCTCCAAATGCAAAAATACTCCTCTTTGCCAGAGAATTTATAGGCGATTAATCGTTAAATTATTTATCCGCAAAATAAATTTTATTGATTTCATGGCATTTTACTTAAATACACAATAACATCGACGGTAACAACTGCAGCAGCAACCGCAACAACAGACTTAGCAGCAGGGGCAGCAGATAACTTATTTATTGCCAATAACGTATTTTCAAGCCGACCCTGGCAATATTTTATTACCCGGCAAATGGCATCCATCCACCACCATAGTCCACCAAGTCAAACCTCCTTGAATTTTGTGACCAAACGATTTAATTTCACTGGAAATTTTATTAAAGCGGAGGGTGAGCTAAGAAGCGTTCACTGAAGGGGAAAGTAAATAGTTGTATTGGGGCACGGTAATAAAGGTCATGGCACAAACACAGTCAAATACGCACATGAGCATGGTTTGGAAAAAGTAGGCGGCCAAACAGTAAAATATCATAAAGTGCCATAAACATATTGCCAAAGGACAAAACATTTTTGTTTTGAATATGGCATCATATGCGTATTCTGATATATAATTGGCCATACAACTATGTGTTTGTGTTGGGGTATGTGCTTGAATTTAAATTTAGATTTTATATAACAAATATTTTAGTTCTTTGTCATGAGGCTGACATTTTTTAATACCCAAACACTTGATGTCGTTGCCGAGGCAATTGTACTCTTTCTTGAAAGGTTGGCTATAAAAAAGTTGGCTAGTTCTTTATTTTAAAAATGTTTAGTCAAAATTCTAATTTCTGTAAAAATGTTTCTCAACATTATTTTCTATAGAAACCCAAAAACGGCACTAGGTTTAAAGAATGAATTGCAAATGCAAATGCGAATTTGCCCATGAACATCCATCCATTAAGGAACTGGGGCAAACTTCTCACATGTCAATGAGTGCTGTCCGATTCAATTTTAAGCTTAATGATAAGGGACCTTCTTTTTATAGCCGAGTCTGAACGGCGTGCTGCAGATCGACTCCTCTTTGGAGAGAAGGTTTTACATGGCAAAGTACCTCACAAATGTCGCCAGCATTAGGAGGGGATAGCCACCGCTGAAAAGTTTTCTGATGTTCCCGCCAGGAGTCGAACCCATGCGTTCAGCATCATAGGCGGACATGCTAACCGCGTGGTGGCCTCCTGAAGATTTGAAGAAGAACCCGTAAACCTTATATCCAACAGATATAAAAATTCTTCGGAAACCAACTAAGATAACTCCAATATCGAAAATCCCTTCGCCTTGCGCAAAACAGCTGTCATCCATTTTTATACCCTCCACCATAGGATGGGGGTATACTAATTTTCTCATTCTGTTTGTAACTACTCGAAATATTCGTCTGAGACCCTATAAAGTATATATATTCTTGATCGTCGCGACATTTTATGTCGATCTAGCCATGTCCGTCCGTCTGTCTGTCGAAAGCACGCTAACTTCCGAAGGAAAAAAGCTAGCCGCTTAAAATTTTGCACAAATACTTCTTATCAGTGTAGGTCAGTTGGCATTGTAAATGGGCCATATCGGTCCACGTTTTGATATAGCTGCCATATAAACCGATCTTGGGTCTTGACTTCTTGATCCTCTAGAGTGCGCAATTCTAATCCGATTGGAATGAAATTTTTCACGACGTGTTTTGTTATGATATCCAATATCTTTGCCAAGTATGGTTCATATCGGCTTATAACCTGATATAGCTGTCATATAAACCGATCTTGGGTCTTGACTTCTTGAGCCTCTAGAGTGCGCAATTCTTATCCGATTGGAATGAAATTTTGTACGACGTGTTTCGTTATGATATCCAACAACTTTGCTAAGTACGGTTCAAATCGGTCTATGACCTGATATAGCTGTCATATAAACCGATCTTAGATCTTGACTTCTTGAGCCTCTAGAGTACGCAATTCTTTTCCGATTGGAATAAAATTTTGCACCAAGTGTTTTGTTAT
The DNA here is from genome assembly GCF_963082655.1 of Stomoxys calcitrans. NCBI lineage: Eukaryota > Metazoa > Arthropoda > Insecta > Diptera > Muscidae > Stomoxys > Stomoxys calcitrans. The sequence goes on along the minus strand of NC_081552.1, from coordinate 79,759,190 downwards.
GATATCCAACAACTGTGCCGAGTATGGTTCACATCGGTTCATAACCTGATATAGCTGTCATGTAAACAGATCTGGGGACATGACTTCTTGAACTTCTAGAGGGCGCAATTTCTGTCCGATTTGGCTGGAATTTTGCATGACATATTTTATTCTTACTTTCAACAACGGTGTCAAATAACGTTCAAATCGGTTCATAATCTGATATAGCTGCCATATAAACCGATCTGGGATCTTGACTTCTTGAGCCTCTAGAGGTCGCAATTATTATCCGATTTGCCTGAAATTTTGTACGACGGATCCTCTCATTACCATCAACATCCGTGCTAAATATGGTCTGAATCGGTCTATAGCCCGATACAGCTCCCATATAAATCGATCTCTCTATTATACTTCTTGAGCCCCCAAAGCGCGCAATTCTTATTCGAATTGGCTGACATTTTACACAGGTCTCCAACATATAATTTAATTGTGGTCCAAACCGGATCATATCTTGATATCGCTCTAATAGCAGAGCAAATCTTTTCTTATATCCTTTTTTGCCTAAGAAAAGATGCCGGGAAAAGAACTCGACAAATGCGATCCATGGTGGAGGGTATATAAGATTCGGCCCGGCCGAACTTATAACGCTTTTACTTGTTTATTTAAAGTAATACATACATATAAACAATGAAAGCTGACTTACTACGGACACATTCTTTTATAAATTCAGGTATTTATTTGTGTTGTGTGTTTATATGGCCAGAGCAAAAGCATGACTAGCGGACCATACAAATAAACCAACAATGTTGGTGAAGTGTCATCAAGGACTACTAATTCGGCCACACACAAAGCGCACCAAAGGCCATAACACACCAACATTATGGTTACCACAACATACTCTTTCCATTACATGTAGGAATGTTAATATCATTATCATCATTACCTCTACCAAAGCCATCAACACCATTGCCACTACCAATAGCATCATCTTTATGCTCACATTGTCTATGTCGTCATACGATCAAAGTGTTATAAATGACACTTTGTGACCGAAAAGGTGACAAAGGGAAATCATAACATTACATGAAGCCCCCCATAAGGCAACACAAACAAAACAACTATCTGCTCTAACATGGCACTTTTCAGGCATTTGTAGTCTTTGGCATAAATGCCAAACACACAACTAACCAAAACAAAGCGTCATTCATGACAAACAAGCCCGGATATGTAATAACATTTTTGTTTCCTTTCAATTTTTTTTCTATTTTGATTTTTCATTACATTTACGACAAAATACAAATTGGCATTGCAACTGAATGTGTCTAGTAACGAGGAAGATAGCAGCATAGCAACTGTAATTGAAATAGACCAAAATTAAGCTTATGAATAGGCAAACAATGATTATGACCAGAGAAAAATATTTTACCACAACTTTAATACGGAACCGAAGACCGCAAAATCATAATATAAATATTTAGTTTTTATACCCTCCACCATAAGATGGGGGGTATACTAATTTCGTCATTCTGTTTGTAACTACTCGAAATATTCGTCTGAGACCCCATAAAGTATATATATTCTTGATCGTCGTGAAATTTTATGTCGATCTAGCCATGTACGTCCGTCTGTCCGTCCGTCCGTCTGTTTGTCGAAAGCACGCTAACTTCCGAAGGAGTAAAGCTAGCCGCTTGAAATTTTGCACAAATACTTCTTATTAGTGTAGGTCGGTTGGTATTGTAAATGGGCCATATGGGTCCATGTTTTGATATTGCTGCCATATAAACCGATCTTGGGTCTTGACTTCTTGAGCCTCTAGCGTGCGCAATTCTTATCCGATTGGGATGAAATTTTGCATGACATGTTTTTCTATGATATCCAACAACTGCGCCAAGTATAGTTTAAATCGGTCCATAACCTGATATAGCTGCCATATAAACCGATCTTGGGTCTTGACTTCTTGAGCCTCTAGCGTGCGCAATTCTTATCCGATCAGAATGAAATTTTGCACGACGTATTTTGTTATGATTTCCAACAACTGTGCCAAGTATGGTTCAAATCGGTCCATAACCTGATATAGCTGTTATATAAACCGATCTTGGGTATTGACTTCTTGAACCTCTAGAGTGCGCAATTCTTATCCGATTGAAATGAAATTTTGCACGACGTGTTTTATTTTTACTTTCAACAACTATGTCAAATAAGGTTCAAATCGGTTCATAACCTGATATAGCTGCCATATAAACCGATCTGGGATCTTGACTTCTTGACCCCTAGAGGTCGCAATTATTATCCGATATGCCTGAAATTTTGTACGATGGATCCTTTCATCACCATCAACAAACGTGTTTGTTATGGTCTGAATCGGTCTATAGCCCGATACAGATCCCATATATAAATCGTTCTCTCTATTTTACTTCGTGAGCCCCAATGGGCGCAATTCTTATACGAATTGGCTGAAATTTTACACAGGTCTCCAACATATAATTTAATTGTGGTCCGAACCGGACCATATATTGATATCGTTTTAATAGCAGAGCAAATCTTTTCTTATATCCGTTTTTGCCTAAGAAGAGACGCCGGGAAAAGAACTCGACAAATGAGATCTATGGTGGAGGGTATATAAGATTCGGCCCGGCCGAACTTAGTACGCTTTTACTTGTTATATAATAAAAGAATAAGTCTAGTTTTAATTAATCAAAACTTTTTGGCAAACAGCTACACTGATGGATAAAAAGACATTGCAAAATCATGCAAGCATGTTGTCATTATCTTAAACAAAATTTGTTGGAAATATTGTTAGCAGGTATGGATGATTTTGTCATTGCTCCGATCATTATGAACATCATCCATACAAAGTGTATATGTATACCAGAGGTGCCGAAAATGAAATTTAGTTTGAATGCGTGAGTTCTCTAAAAAATTGTTTTAAGTTCTATCCATGACTGAAAATTAAATAACTTGGCAGAACCCATTAAGTTTTTTAAAAGTCAACATAATAATATATTTGGTTCGAGTAACCTCGAGAAACAGGTTAGATTAGGTTGAAAAGAGGGTGCAGATATATTCTGCCCCATGCCACTATAGACATCCACCTAAGCCAGTAATCGGCTTGCTGTGCGCTCTAAAAACTTAAAAGTAACCTCGAAAAAGAAAATCTTAGTTAAGAATTCCGTGCTACTTACAAAATCCTTAATTGTTTTCCATACAACGCCCCAAGTTGGTTCATGTCTGATATTGTGTCTCCACCTAAGTACCGGAATCTGTTGGACGCGAAAGCCGGGCAATGATAAAGGAAATGCTCCAACGTCTCATCACTTTCCCCGGATGCCATAGACATGCTATCACTTGCCACACCGATTTTGCATAAATGAGCTCGTAGTCCTATGTGTCCCGTTATGGTATCAAAAGCTTTGCCGATCTCCTTCTTACTTCCTTTCAGTAATAGCCTCTTCTTCGTTAATCTCCTTCTTACACTGCTTCGAGCTTCGAGGACCGTGGATACCTCTGACGAGCTGTTTTGACGGTATCAATACATTTCGCCGATGCAGAACACAGAGTAAAGATGTGTGGACCCTCTTCAGAGTTCCACACATGTTCGAAAATCCGCTCATTAACCTGATCCTCCACCTGGAACAGATGATCTAATGGAATCCTACTGGATGCACAACCGATATTGATGACTGCATAAGTCAGCTCATCTTTGTTGTGCTTTCTTGCCACTCTGACATAAGAAGGCGGCTCATAACTCAGCGACCATTTACCCCTTCCGTGATGGCTGTGGCATCACTATGGAAGTCACAGTCCTCCATGAAGACTCAGGGGTCGTACGCGCTTCCCTCGTTCCTGTTCCGACCTTGTCTACCTCCGCAGGATACTGTCTGGAGTCTCAATTGCGGGATGGCTGCCTTGGTTTTCCCAGAATAGTTGAAAGCGGGGATCTCTTTTTCTTCTTCAGCATTTTCGCAGTGTTATGCTCTTCGGGAGATCAGATTCTTTTTCCAGCTTCCGAAGAAGTGCTTGAAATGTCTGCTCTATCCCCTCCAGCATCCTCTGATTGAGCTGACGACTAGTTGTGCGCTTGAAGCATTACTCTCGACTGCAGGTGTCAGACATCCACACCTATAGGATGGGAGAATTACATGCTACGATCTGAAGCCACCACCATTTCTAGCCTACTCCAAAAAGGCTTTAAAATTTTTCGTAATAAGTAGTACATATTCCGAGATACGGATATTTTTTCTTTGAGGAGCGAAATAAAAACGGTTACAACAATTCCTTACTTTTTAATTTTTAGAGCGCATAACAAACCGATTATTGCCTTAGGTGCATGTCCAAAGTGGCATGGGGCGGATTAATATCTGTACCCACTTTTAAACCTAACCTAAACATAATATTAAGAAAATGTAATAACTTTTTCTTTCCTGTCTAGCGTTAAATCAAAAAAACTTTGTTTTAAGATTGAATGGAGAAAAATGATGTGCGTTCATTCGTTGCTGTCTCAATTACGACTGAAGCCAAGAGAATAAGAATTCGTGTGAATTGAGCATCAACGTTGGCATAAAGAAAATTTTAGTTTCGTGCATCCCTGATGCATACCAACACTAAATGACTCCATAAGCATTGTAAATAGCCAGCTGTGGTGCAATGTGCTAAGGTGTTTGTAAATTTTAATAGAATGGATGGAAGAACACACACAGAAACAAGTAAGAGTGTGCTAAGTTCGGCCGGGCCGAATCTTATATACCCTCCACCATTGATCGCATTTGTCGAGTTCTATGCGCGGTATCTCTTTTTAGACAAACAGAATATTGAATAAAACTGTTGTGCTATTGGAGCTGTACCAAGTTATAGTCCGACTCGGCCTTGTAGGGGATCAAGAAGCAAAATCGAGAGATAGGTTTATATGGGAGCTATATTAAGCCATTGATGGATTCAGACCATATGAGACACGTATGTTGAAGGTCACGAGAGAAGCCGTTGTAAAAATTTCAGCCAAATCGGATGGGAATTGCGCCCACTAGAGGTTCAAGAAGACAAGATCCCAGATCGATTTATATGGCAGCTATATCAGGTTCTATACTGATTTACGCCATACTTAGCACAGTTATAGGAAGTCAAAACAGAACACTATATTTTATTTTCAATCGATCTACACTAATAAAAAGGATTTGTAAAAAATTTCAAGCGGCTAGCTTTACTCCTTCGAAACTTCAAATATACCCCACATTGTTGTCATGCACAATTTGGATCGTCTCGACAAAATTTTCGTCCCGCTTGAAATTTTGCACAGATACTTAATATTGATGTAGGTCGTTGGGGATCGCAAATGGCCGATATCGGTTCAGATTAAGATATAGTTCCCATATAAACCGATCTCCCGATTAGAATTTGTTTGTTTGTTCGTTTGTTCGTTTGTTTGTTTGTTTGTTTGTTTGTTTGTTTGTTTGTTTGTTTGTTTGTTTGTTTGTTTGTTTGTTTGTTTGTTTGTTTGTTTGTTTGTTTGTTTGTTTGTTTGTTTGTTTGTTTGTTTGTTTGTTTGTTTGTTTGTTTGTTTGTTTGTTTGTTTGTTTGTTTGTTTGTTTGTTTGTTTGTTTGTTTGTTTGTTTGTTTGTTTGTTTGTTTGTTTGTTTGTTTGTTTGTTTGTTTGTTTGTTTGTTTGTTTGTTTGTTTGTTTGTTTGTTTGTTTGTTTGTTTGTTTGTTTGTTTGTTTGTTTGTTTGTTTGTTTGTTTGTTTGTTTGTTTGTTTGTTTGTTTGTTTGTTTGTTTGTTTGTTTGTTTGTTTGTTTGTTTGTTTGTTTGTTTGTTTGTTTGTTTGTTTGTTTGTTTGTTTGTTTGTTTGTTTGTTTGTTTGTTTGTTTGTTTGTTTGTTTGTTTGTTTGTTTGTTTGTTTGTTTGTTTGTTTGTTTGTTTGTTTGTTTGTTTGTTTGTTTGTTTGTTTGTTTGTTTGTTTGTTTGTTTGTTTGTTTCTTTGTTTCTTTGTTTGTTTGTTTCTTTGTTTCTTTGTTTCTTTGTTTCTTTGTTTGTTTGTTTGTTTGTTATTGTGGGTTTGTAAATTTGTTTGTTTGCTTGTTTGTTATTGCGGGTTTGTAAATTTGTTTGTTCCGTATAGACTCTAATACGGCTCAACCTAATTATTTCAAATTTATTAAGAAAGTGGGCATTGGTCCGGCAGGAGCAATAGGCTTTATTATTTTTTGATTTCTCAAGGGAGGCGGACCTTTCCTCTTACCCCAAAAGTACCACCCATAAATAAAAGTGGACCGAACGGGACAATATGGGACTCTAATGAAAGGCATTCGGGAGTAGAATGCAAATTTGATATAAAATTTTGGGTCCAAATATCTATGGCTCTGCCCCCACCCCGAAACCCCTTTGAAATAGGCATTTAGGATGATAATGACAATAAGGGACTCGAATGAAAGGTATTCGGGAGTGGATTACGAATATAGTCAGGAAGTAAGAATAGGCTATATAATTTGTTGATATTGGTAGGGGGCGGACCCTCCGCCATTACCCAAAACATGCCTCCCAAAATCAAGGTTGACCGATCGGAACAATATGGGTATCATATAAAAGGTATTTGAAAGTAGAATACGAATATGGTATTAAAAGTTGGGTCCAAGAAACCCAGAGGCCACTCCAACCCCAAAAGTTCCCCAAACAAACATAATGGACGTTCATATCATTGTGGGACTCAAACGAAAAGTATTCGGGGGTTAATTACGAATATGACATAAAAAATTATGTCTACGTATTAGCGGGTCGCACCACCCCCAAAAGGCCCTCAAAATGGGAATTTTATTTGATAATTGCTATGTAAGACCTTAATGGAAGGTATTTGGGAGTTGATTACGAATATAACATTAAACTTTGTGTCCAAGACTCTAGGTGGCCCTTTTTTCCAATAGATTATTTGACTAATGAAGTGCGACGCACAACCTTTATATAGATAAAATTAAAAAAAAGACTAAATGATGACCATTTTATAGGCATACATATAGTTATTTATAGACAAGTACCACAACGTTATAGGCGTTAAGCCACTCCAAGCGAGTAGTAGCACTAACATTTAAGTTAGCACCATCTACTGGCTGTTTTCAAATGGACTTAGTTGATCCAATTAAAAACAGCTGTTTTCAATTGCATGTAGTTGATCCAATTGAAAACAGCCAGTAAACGAAGTAATTTTGGAGAAGCCAACATGAACAGAAAGAGGACAGGGTGGTCAAAATTGATAGTACAGCATTTAATTTCGTTATAACTTCAATGCGGTTGTTTGCGTTATTATTTCTCAACTTTTATACTGTAAGACGGGCCTTAATAGTAATTTACAAAAACACCAGATCTCAGAGCCATCTCTAGGGCGATTAAAGCGAAATTTTGTTGGCACAAAAATTTGGTATTAAATGGATTTGTAGACCAATCACTACAATATGGGTATCAAAATAAAGATACTTGAGAGTAGAAAGCGAATCTGATATCCAATTGTTGGACTAATTGTTACGTGGGTCACCGCACCCCCAAAAAACTCCTCAAATCGGACACATTTACCGACCATGGCAGTATCGATCTTAAATGAAAGGTCTTTGGGAGTAGAGCACGAAATTGACTTCCACTTTTGAGACCAAGTGTCTGGGGATCCAACTGAAATTAAGTATCTAAAAATGAACCGATCTGAACCATATATGACACGGATGAGGAAAATCCACTGCCACTAAGTCACTGTGTCAAATTTTAGTGAAATCGGATTATAAATGCGCCTTTTATGGGGCCAAGACTTTACAGCGAGATATCGGCCTACATGGCAGCTATATCCAAATCTGGACCGACTTGGTCCAAATTGAGGAAGGACGTCGAAGAGCATAACACAACTCGCTGTCCCAAATTTCTGCGAAATCGGACAATAAATGCGCCTTTTATGGGCCCAAAACCTTAAATCGAGAGCTTGGTGTATATGGCAGCTATATCCAAATCTAAACCGATCTGAGCCATATTGATGAGTGATGTCGATGGGCCTAACGCAAATCACTGTCCCGAATTTTAGCAAAATCCGATAATAAATGTCGCTATTATGCGCCTAAGACCCTAAATAGGCGGATCGGTCTATATGGGGGCTATATCATGATATAGTCCGATGTAGCCCATCTTCGAACTTAACCTGCTTATGGACCAAAAAATTGTCTGTGCAAAATTTCAGCTCAATATCTCTATTTTTAAAGACTGTAGCGTGATTTCAACAGACAGACGGACAGTCGGACGAACATGTCTATATCGTCTTAGATTTTTACGCTGATCAAGAATATATATACTTTATAGGGTCAGAAATGGATATTTCGATGTGTTGCAAACGGAATGACAAAATGAATATACCCCCAACCTTCGGTGGTGGGTATAATAAGAAGTATTTGATGGTAGAAAAATCCACAGGAAAATTAGAATACATTTTCAACTGAAATTTGGCAGAAATTTCCAAATTTAGAGTACTCTTATCCAACATAACATTATCGTGCGCAACAGAGCGGGCCGGGCTCAGGTAGTCTTACATATAAAATGAATTTGTGTTTGTTTGTTTGTCTGTTCCGTAAGGAATGGAAAACGGCTGAACCGATTTTCTTGAAAATTTCACGGATGTTGTATAATGATCCCATGGTATGGCCTCAAAACCTAAAACCGAGAGATCGGTCTATATGGCAGCTATATGCAAATCTGGACCGATCTAAACCAAATTGAAGAAGGATGTTAAGGGCCTAACACAACCCACTGTCCTAAATTTCAGCAAAATCGGATAATAAATGTGGCTTTTATGGGCCTATGACATTAAATTGGCGGATCGGTCTATATGGGGGCTATATCAAGATATACCTGATTATGGACAAAAAAAATCTGTTTAAAGTTTCAGCTCAATATCTCTATTTTTAAAGACTCTAGCGTGATTTCAACAGACAGACGATGTGTTGCAAACGGAATGACAAAATGAATATACCCCTATCCTTCGGTGGTGGGTATACAAATTGGTATCCAAATTTCGGATGGGGTACCTACACCTACCAAATATATATAGGCCAATCACTACAACATGGGACTCAAATGAAAACTATTTTAGATTAGAATACGTATCTGATATCCAATTGTCGGGCGAAGTGTTTGTGGGACCATCCAAACACCCTTAAATCGGACATATATACCGACTATAACAATATGGGACTCAAATGATAGGTATTGGCGAGTAGAATACCAATCTGATATCAAAATGTAGGTCCAAGTATTTGGGAGGCTGCTCCTCCCCAAAAACACCCCCTAAGGGGATAAATGTGGCTGAAATGAAAGGTCTTTGTGTGTAAAGCATGAATCTGTATCTATTAGGTCACCTCACACCCATAATACCACCTAAATATGAATTATTTGCTGACCATTGGAATATGGGGTTCAAATTAGAGGTATTTGAGAGTAGAACACGATTCTGATATATATTTTCAGGGCTAAGTCACTGAGTGGCCGTACCATCCCCCAAAACAGGACATGTATGCCGACTATAGAAATATGGGGCTTAAATGAAACGTATTTGGGAGTAGACCACGAACCTGATATGAACATTCGGGACCAACTTTCTGGGGGACATCCCACCCCCATTAACAACCCATTTGATATACAATTTTGAGGCCAAACGCAATATGGGTTTCAAATAAATGATATTTGAAAGCAAAGCACGATCTGACATATTTTCAGGTCTAAGTGTTTGGGGGACGACCCCACTCTCCTAAACACCCTTGAATCGGACATATTTACCGACCATGATACCCATTTTAGAGACCAACTCCCGGGGGTCTACCCCTTCCCCAAAACAGCAATTATTTACTGACTATCTGATATCCAAACGTGGGACGACGTATTTGGGGATTGCCCCTTCCCTATACCAACCCCCAAAAAGTTCAAATTTACCGACCATGGCAATATGTGGCTAAAGGTCAATATGTGGCTCGAAAGGCATTTGAGATTAGAAAATGAATTTGATAACCAATTTTGGGGCAAGTGTTTGGTAGACTCCCCATCACATAAACTCCCCTTAAACCGATGACAATATGGAGTTTAAATTAATGGTATAACTGAGTAGAGCACGATGCTAATATATTTTTCAGGGCTAAGTGTCTGGGGGACCACCGAAAACATCCCTAAATCAGATATACATGTTGGCCGGTCATGGCAATATGGGGCTCAAATGGAAGGTATTTTGAGGTAGATCACGAATTTCATACACACATTCGGGACCACGGTTCTGGCGTCAACACCACCCCCTAAACCCATCAACCACATACACTTAACCAAATTTCTTATTCAAAACAACAAAAATGTTTGCTAAACCAGCAGTTTTTATACCCTCCAGCATAGGATGGGGGATATACTAATTTCGTCATTCTGTTTATAACTACTCGAAATATTCGTCTGAGACCCCATAAAGTATATATATTCTTGATCGTCGCGAAATTTTATGTCGATCTAGCCATGTCCGTCCGTCTGTCCGTTCGTCCGTCCGTCTGTCTGTCGAAAGCACGCTAACTTCCGAAGGAGTAGAGCTAGCCGCTTGAAATTTTGCACAAATACTTCTTATTAGTGTAGGTCGGTTGGTATTGTAAATGGGCCATATCGGTCCATGTTTTGACATAGCTGCCATATAAACCGATTTTGGGTTTTGATTTCTTGAATCTCTAGAAGGCGCAAATCTTATCCGATTGGAATAAAATTTTGCACGACGTATTTTGTTATGATATCCAACAATTGTGCCAAGTATGGTTCAAAGCGGTCCATAACCTGATATAGCTGCCATATAAACCGATCTTGGGTCTTGACTTCTTGAGCCTCTAGAGTGCGCAATTCTTATCCGATTTGAATGAAATTTTGCACGACCTGTTTTGCTATGATATTCAACAACTTTGCCAAGTATGGTTCAAATTGGTTCATAACCTGATATATTTGCCATATAAACGGATCTTGGGTCTTCTTGAACCTCTAGAAGGCGCAAATCTTATCCGATGGAATGCGGAATTCTTATTCGATTGGAATGAAATTTTGCACGACGTATTTTGTTATGATATCCACCAATTTTGCCAAGTATGGTTCAAATCGGTTCATAATCTGGTATAGCTGCCATATAAACCGATCTTGGGTCTTGAATTCTTGAGCCTCTATAGGGCGCAATTATTGTCCGATTTAACTAAAATTTTTCACGTAGTGTTTTGATATTACTTTCAACAACTATGCTACGTATGATTCAAATCGGTTCATAATCTGGTATAGCTGTCATATAAACCGATTTTGGATCTTGACTTCTTGAGCCAAGTGATGGCGCAATTCTCATCCGATTTGGCTTAAATTTTGCATGAGGTGTTTTGTTATGACTTCTAATAACTGTGCTAAGTATGGCGTAAATCGATATAGAACCTGATATAGCTGCCATATAAACCGATCTGGGATCTTGACTTCTCGAACCTCTAGAGGGCGCAATTCTCATCCGATTTGGCTGAAATTTTGTACAAGGCCTTCTCTCATGACCTCCAATTTACGTGTCTAGTATGGTCTGAATCGATCAATAGATTGATACAGCTCCCATATAAACCTATCTCCCGATTTTGCTTCTTGAGCCCTTACAAGGCGTAATTCTTATCCGAATGAACTGAAATATTACACAATGACTTCTACAATGTCAATTAGCATTTAATTATGGTCCGAATCGGACTATAACTTGATATAGCTCCAATAGGATAACAGTTCTTATTCAATATTCTATGTTTGTCTAAAAAGGGATACCGCGCATAGAACTCGACAAATGCGATCAATGGTGGAGGGTATATAAGATTCGGCCCGGCCGAACTTAGCACGCTCTTACTTGTTTTCAGCTGAAAATGGGAAAGCAGACATTACTGTGGTTTCAGGAAACATAGGGCTGCTGTACTAGCAAACATTTCTGTCAGCTAAACCAGCAAATAAAATCTGCTGTTTTAAGTACAAAAATCTACTGGAAAAAAATTTTGTGCTATTTTTTTTAGAAATTTTGTTTGAAGAGTCGATTTTAATTTGTGCAATATTACTGTAAACAAGTAAAAGCGTGCTAAGTTCGGCCGGGCCGAATTTTATATACCCTCCACCATGGATCGCATTTGTCGAGTTCTTTTCCCGGCATCCCTTCTTAGGCAAAAAAGGATATAAGAAAAGATTTGCTTTGCTATAAGAGCGATATCAAGATATGGTCCGGTTTGGACCACAATTAAATTATATGTTGGAGACCTGTGTAAAATGTCAGCCAATTCGAATAAGAATTGCGCCCTTTGGGGGCTCAAGAAGTAAAATAGAGAGATCGATTCATATGGGAGCTATATCAGGTTATGAACCGATTTGAACCATACTGCGCACAGTTGTTGGATATCATAACAAAACACGTCGTGCAAAATTTCAGTTCAATCGGATAAGAATTGCGCCCTCTAGAGGCTCAAGAAATCAAGACCCAAGATCGGTTTATATGGCAGCTATATCAGGTTATGAACCAATTTGAACTATACTCGGCAAACTTGTTGAATATCATAACGAAACACGTCGTGCAAAATTTTATCCCAATCGGATAAGAATTGCGCACTCTAGAGGCTCAAGAAGTCAAAA